>NC_091760.1:32240392-32543422 GCF_029378745.1 Bos indicus | reverse complement strand
TCTAGGGACACAGTAGGTGTAAAGAGTTGCAAATGCCTAAGCCTTCCAGGGAGAGAAGGCTCTCCAAGTCCCAAGAGAAAGAGGTGCATGATGAAATGGAGCCTTCTTGCCAAAAACTGTTGGATTGGGTTTCTGCAGCTTTATTCAGTACAAAAACAAATTGTAGGCAGTAACCTAGGTCTCCCAGCAACACAGACACACAAGAGAATGCAAGGTTTTATTCCATGAACTCACACAATTAAGTGCTCTAAACACTTGTATTCTTATTCAGTATGGAAGGTACAAAGGAAAACCAATGAACAGGTACAGTACTATTGTATTCTATAAATGAATTCCCCTACTATGTGCCAGGTGCTTTCACTGGACCTGAGAAAGTACTATCAAGCAGGCTCCTTGTACTCTTATATTTAATAGACTTATGGAGATATGAAAGTTGTCTTTCAGTAATACATTTGCTAATGTAATCATTTCTTTAAAGATAATAAAATGTTAGCTTGATAAAAGCACTAGGTATAAGATAAACTTTAATATTTTTTCAGGAATTATAGGGAAGAAAACAAAGTACATCTAACCTATAAAAACCTTTACTGGACATTCTTCTTTAGAAGAGCCCTCATATCTACCAAAATATAGATGATAAACAACAGCATAATTGTAGAGGAATGTTAAAAGAAAACTGCCAAATCATTGATTAAACCTATTTCAGATGCTCCAGATTTTCAACAGATATTCAGCATGCATGTGGGCAGAGAGTAATGCTTATGTGCATCATATTTAGGTTTTTTCAACTTATAAGAATTATAATTTGATAGGCAACTGAAATTTTACTTTTCATAAGTGTTCCTCATAAATCTACCAGCTAACAGCCAGAATGTGTGAGATACAGACAATATAAAAAATGGGAAAAAATGAGGACTTGAATAATGATTTTTAAAATGTGGAAATTGTGGCCAAAATTTCTCACTTTAAATATCATGAAATTATGGAATTTAACACCTCTATTCAAAATAAACTATGTTTTAAGACTGAAATGATTTTCTTTAGATTTCATCCTTTAGAATTAAACAAATTGAATATATTTTTATAAAACTTTCCTAAGAACTTATGGCTCAGGTGCTGTAATAGATTCAGCAATTCTGTACATTTGCATTCCTAGCTCATGTAAGTTTGAGCTCTAATATTGTGCTCTTGTTTTAACTGTGATAAATATGTCTTTTGTGTTTTCTGCCAAATCATAACATTTTCTACTACTTCTGACTCAGGATATTTGTAATATTAAGTGTCAAATCTACCTGAAACAGAACCTGTCTTCATATCTTTAAGGTAATTCCATCAAATAAGGCTTATATTCAGATGAAAGAGCTCTGCCCCATCTGCACTACTATTGTAGTTGCTAAGGTAACTGTGAACTTCCAGATGTTCAAGCTGGTTTTAGAAAAGGCAGAGGTACCAGAGATCAAATTGTCAACATCCACTGGATCATTGAAAATGCAAAAGATTTCCAGAAAAACATCTATTGCTGCTTTATTGACTATGCCAAAGCCTTTGACTGTGTGGATCACAATAAACTGTGGAAAATTCTGAAAGACATGGGAATACCAGACCACCTGACCTGCCTCTTGAGAAACCTATATGCAGGTCAGGAAGCAACAGTTAGAACTGGACATGGAACAACAGACTGGTTCCAAACAGGAAAAGGAGTACGTCGAGGCTGTGTATTGTCATCCTGTTTATTTAACTTATATGCAGAGTACATCATGAGAAATGCTGGGCTGGAAGAAACACAAGTTGGAAGCAAGATTGCCGGGAGAAATCTCAATAACCTCAGATATGCAGATGACACCACCCTTATGGCAGAAGGTGAAGAGGAACTAAAAAGCCTTTTGATGAAAGTGAAAGTGGAGAGTGAAAAAGTCAGCTTAAAGCTCAACATTCAGAAGATGAAGATCATGGCATCTGGTCTCATCACTTCATGGGAAATAGATGGGGAAACAGTGGAAACAGTGTCAGACTTTACTTTTGGGGGCTCCAAAATCACTGCAGATGGTGACTGCAGCCATGAAATTAAAAGATGTTTACTCCTTGGAAGAAAAGTTATGACCAACCTAGATAGCATATTGAAAAGCAGAGACATTACTTTGCCAACAAAGGTCCGACTCGTCAAGGCTATGGTTTTCCCAGTGGTAATGTATGGATGTGAGAGTTGGACTGTGAAGAAAGCTGACCGCTGAAGAATGTGGTGTTGGAGAAGACTCTTGAGAGTCCCTTGGACTGCACTGAGATCCAACCAGTCCATTCTGAAGGAGATCAGCCCTGTGATTTCTTTGGAAGGAATGATGCTAAAGCTGAAACTCCAGTACTTTGGCCACCTCATGCGAAGAGTTGACTCATTGGAGAAGACTCTGATGCTGGAAGGGATTGGGGGCAGGAGGGGAAGGGGACGACAGAGGATGAGATGGCTGGATGGCATCACTGACTCGATGGATGTGAGTCTGAGTGAACTCCGAGAGTTGGTGATGGACAGGGAGGCCTGGTGTGCTGTGATTCATGGGGTTGCAAAGAGTCAGACATGACTGAGCGACTGAACTGAACTGAACTGACTGAAGGTAACAGAATTTATGAGCTCATCATCTTTTTTTGGCACTAATAGCAATAAATATTAAAATAATAGTAAAAGTTACAGTAATTACAATAAATTGCAAAAATTACAGTATATAGTAAAAAAAAAAAGTTGGGGTTATTTAATTTACCTGCTCTTTATTTCAAATTGTTTATCAGTTCATTTATCTATTTAATTCTCTCTCATTATTTAAGCATTTTTAATCATTCTGCCTCTTTTCACATTGTTAGTATAGATGATAATGACAAAATTTTTAATAGTAACCCTAATGAGACTGCTAGCTGGAAAACCTGAAATGTCATCCAGTATGTATTGCATATAATTAAAAGAAAGAAGATAAACTAAGGAAGGCTGAAAAGAAAGCAGGTACAAAGAAGGACTAAAGAAGTAAAATGGAAGGGAAATAAGGAGGAACAAAAGGAAAGAAAGAAAAAAAGAAAGAGTAAGAAAGAAATTAATATTAGAGGAAATCTAGCAACTCTCACAGCATTCAGGTTCTTTTTCACCAGGATTCAAGAAGAATAAACAATGTTAAATGGGTCAATATAAGCTGGGCTGATGTAAATTAACCTATCAAAATATTCATTGGAACAATTTATGTTTACTTACAAAACACATAGAAATATATGTTTCAGATGCATTTTCTATTACTTTAAATATGTCTAAATTTTGGGAAATTTAAAATACTCTTTATCCATTATAATACTTATACACAAGTTTTTTCTAATTTATTATCAATATGTAATCATATATTTTCTATTAGGAAGCCAGCATTTTTCTCCTTCCCTCACTCTTTCCTTTCCTGCCTTCTTTTTCTTTCTTGCTTTCTCTTTTCTTTGTTTTTTTTTTTTTTTTTTAATCCACTTGTCTTTTATTCTTCCCTACATAAGATCATAGGATTCACAGCTGGACCTACAGAAATTGCTTAGAAAACTATTAGCAATAAGGAAAAGTATATTTACTGATACACTTCTTTAAAATGTCCCTTAAAATTTTGAGTTCAAATTGAATTGTCTATATTATAGATGCAATGATAATATTACAAAATTTCCAAATATTAAACATAAGCAAGGGTAGATATTTCCCTGGGTGTTAAAAATAAATACTATTTGCCATATAATATAAACAGAGTCCTAGACACTTCTCTTGATACAGAGAATTCTGAATCACAGGGTGTAGATGGAGGATGTTTTTCTCATATTCTTTTATCATCTAGGTTTATATCTAAGGGAAATTGATGCATTATTAGTCATTGCCATTTTCCATTCACCTAACTGTGCAGTAGAAGAAAGAGTCAAGCTTCACCTAGGACATTTTGTAGTCTACCGGCCTTTGCTTTGCTCTAGGTCTACACAGTGGAATAGACATTTTCTTCCTTTTCCTCAGGCATTATATTTCATGAAAAATTCATTTCTTCCTTCTACTACCTCTGAGTAATTCTTTGTAAGAAATGTAGACAAAAGGAAGTGACCTTGAGTCCATTTGAATGACTAGTCCTGAACTGTCTGCTTGCTGTTTTCCGCTTTCACTGTGCATGTCACAATTCTTATACTGCCTTGTGCATACAAATTGAGCTGCTATCTTCCACTGTGCTTTGCTCATACCAATTAGGTCCTCCAGACAGACCTCAGTCAGCTGGCCATTATTGAAGTAGGTTGGGTTCAAAGTTGCTCAACAGACTACAAAATCTCAGCTTTTCAAACTTGTTAAATAGAAGCATTGGAAAAGCAAAATGCTGTTGTTCTTAAAAGTTAAAGGAAATGCAATAAGTCAGAAAGTTTAAGTTAAGAAAGTATCATGACACATTACTCTGGGTTTAACAACAATTACGAGTTCAGGAATGGTTAACTATGCAATGATTCAATATCAGGATAAAACTCCCCTCAAACCCAACAAATAAACAAAAAATATATATTATAATATTTGTCAATAAAAATCAAATAAATATGTGATACTGTTAAAATAATACTAAATTCTTAATATTTTGTATACCCTCCTTAGCATTCCTGAGTCACTGATAAAAATACAGATGTTTATTATCATGTCAATTCTTTTCAAAGAATAACCCTGCATCTGAAAATTAGATGAAATCTATTAGTTAAAAATTATCAACATGGAATAACAAAGACAGAAATATTTAAGGAAATGCCATCAAATCTTTAGAAGGTTGTAGTTAGACATCTGGAGAAAGAGTTGGAAATAGAGATAAACAATAGTTCTTAAAATTCTGAGGTAAAAGGGAAAGCCTTTTCATTGTCTACCTTACAGCCCTCTCATAATGGAATGTGAGACTAGTTGATAATTCCTAGCCTAAAATAATCACTCCTAATAGCCTTTCCTTATCTTCTTAGGATTTGATTATCATTATTATAAAGCATGAAACAGAAGATGTTTCACCTTGTTTCAGAATTCCTTTTTAATATTATGATGTAGAACTAGCCAAACAGGTATTCATTATGCATTTATTTATTTTTTAGCTGTTGAAAGAGTTACACATGTGGGTTTCCTGGTATGATTATCAGATGATGAGATAATGCAATGACCTTGGTGTCTCATTTGGCATATATAAATCATAGACTTTCAAGAAATGTATTTACTTTTTGTATATAATCTTTCATGACCTGCATATAGGTAAAAATAGGGGGGGTTCACTTTCATCCCTTTGTTTAAGGATAAGTCCAAGTACCAACCTGATTCTTAAGGTCCATCATGACCTAGTCCATATTCCATTTAACTTGGGAAAAATATGTATTATACTGAAGTTGCTTGCAGTGTTCTATAAATATTAAATGGGGCAAAGTTTTCTGATCTTTTACATCCTTATTGGTTTTCTGCCTTCAGTTCAGTTCAGTCGCTCAGTCATGGCCGACTCTGCGACCCCATGGACTGCAGCACACCAGGCCTCCCTGTCCATCATCAACTCCCGGAGTTGGTTTTCTACCTTATTGTTCATTAAATATTATTCTGAGAAAATTCTGTCTGAGTTTTCCACCTTCTCATCAAGGGTTTAAAACTGCCTGCAGGCAGTATGTAAGGTTTACAATGACAACACTTACCTTTTTATGCCCCATTTATCTGGGACTCCCGTTTTGTGCTCCTTATTATATAATATCTGAAGATAGTTTTTCTGATGTTATCCAGATTTCTATTTGTTTAAGTCAGAATGGTAATTCTGGTTCCTCTTCTCTGTCTTGTCCAGGAGATTAAAACAACAAAAAAAATCCTTCCTTTGTTAAAAATTTCTCTCTTCTTTGTTTTTCTCCAGAATATTAGTTTTAGAGGAGGAAAAAATTACAAGAAATTTTCACTTTTCTTCTTTTATAAAAGGTATAGCACTTTTTGCAGTCTGGCAATATTCAGATAAATGCAATCTATTTTACATGCAATAGGTCATTTCATATTTTTAAATTCAGCTTTAAGAACAAAAAAAATATTGACATGAACTGTCCTATTTTTCAGAAGAACCTGAACTTGAAAGTTTATTTAAATTGTTTAAAGTCGTAACATTTTTATTTATAGCCATAAGATTAAACTCTACTTCTACTGTATTCTTAATACTGTTATCTCCAAGAATGCACACATCGTTACTTTGCATTATTTATTTCCATCATAAACTTATTCAACTGTTACATTTTCATTCTCAAAAACCAGATTCATTCTCAAAGCAAGAGTTACTGATACAGTCAGACCTTTAAACAAATTAAATAATAAACAAAACTCATACATTGAAATATAGTATCTGTAACTGACAAGGATATCAGTGGATTTAAAGCTTCTCAGGGTGATTACTTTGAAGACTATCATTCTTTTCTATATATTTGTTTAAAAATAAATAACATTCAATGACATTAAAATAATATTTAAGTCACAAATGAAACTTATAAATATAATCATTTCAATGCATAAGAGTCTGAAATCATAATGCATCCTTATACTGTTCTCTGTCTTCTAGTGAAGTTAACAGAAGAATTTTCCAGAGGTAAAGAGTGTAATTAGCAAATCAATGGGTTAATTTAAAGATATGCAATTTTCAATAATAATGAGGGTTAATATTCCTTATGGGAACTGGCTTAAACTGGGTTATAAGAAGGTATGAATAGTTGAAATAGATTAATTATCTTTCAAATTTGGGATACTAAGATTGAACAAAATGCTTTATAAGCTCTATTAAAATGATATCTTTGTGTCAGCAATTCAGGTCATAGACATCATTTTTTTCTTTTATTTTCCCTTTTAATTTACATTTTAAATCTTTTAACTGTATACCATTGAATTGTAATGATAGTTTATGAGATTCTTGCCAATGACACTGAAAGTATACTAGTAGTTATATATACCTTGGTACAGATTGACTAAGAATTGTTGAACAAGCAAAGGTTCTTAGCAGTCCCATTTATTGAACAGACAATAAGTGAGATCCATTTACTGGATCTGTAGATCCAAATTTTAAACATATATTCTGCACTAGAGTAAAACTGCATTAATACACAGGCTGATATCTCATATAAGCCTTAAAATTAGACTCCCAAGTTCAAAATTTTATCAACCCTTAATTCTTCACATACTAATTCTATGAAAAAATGAATTCACTTTTATGAAAAATGTGAATTAACTTTTACTTTTCCTGGTTTCTAGTTTTCTGTACCTACATTCCACTTGTAATATCAGTAGCTGTACAATTTGTACTTGGAAATACTGGCAAATGGCTGACTTCCAAAACTTCCTGACAATATAAATTAATACGTACTATCAAAGGTACCCCCAGGTGGTATAAGGAAGCAGTCTCTTGGGTTGTTTTTACAGAAGCAGCTTAAAGCAAAACTGAATAGCTCTGGCTCCCATACAGCAGACATGAAAACACTTGTGCCTTTAGTTTTGTCCCTGATGCTATGTAATAATTCACTCTAAATTATTCTAGTTTCTATTTTAAAAAAGAATGAGAATGAGAAAAAAAAAGCATTCAATATATAGTACATTAATGTGTGCTTTTGCCCATAAATGTATACATAATATTTCTATCTACTTATCTCACAAAAAGAGCTTAAAATATATTTAGACTCTTCTATGAAGACCACTTTTATATACCATCTTCACTGTAAGGAAAATATTAATATAAAATTCTGATTAATGTAATTTTAAATTACATATAATTTTAAATTATATTTTACTTTAAATAGAAAGTTTTCATCTTACATGCCAAATTATTATATTAATTTTGATCTCCTCATACTTTATAGAAATGTGTGATTTAGGAAGACAAATATGTGTAAGATATATTTTAAGACCATGAGTGAAATTTTTATATTAAAATAATTATTTTTAAAAAATTACCAAATGAAATAATAGTCACTGCTCCCTTAAACTTCCATAACATACACAGACTCAGAAGGTACACACATCCATGTAACTTTATACAACATTTTAAAAAAATTATTACTAAGTACAGCCACTATGGAGAACAGTATGGAGATTCATTAAAAACCTGGAGATAGAACTGCCATTCAGTTCAGTTCAGTTCAGTCGCTCAGTCAGGTTGACTCTTTGCAAGCCCATGGACTACAGCACACCAGCCATCCCTGTCCATCAACAATTCCCAGAGTTTACCCAAACTCATGTCCATCGAGTCAGTGATGCCATCCAACCATCTCATCCTCAGTTGTTCCCTTCTCCTCCTGCTCTCAATCTTTCCCAGCATCAAGATCTTTTCAAATGAGTCAGCTCTTAGAATCAGGTGGCCAAAGTATTGGAGTTTCAGCTTCAACATCAGTCCTTCCCATGAACACCCAGGACTAATCTTTAGGATGGATTGGTTGGACCTCCTTGTAGTCCAAGGGACTTTCAAGAGTCTTCTCCAACACCACAGTTCAAAAGCATCAATTCTTCAGCACTTAGCTTTCTTTTCAGCCCAACTCTCACATCCATATATGACTACTGGTTATGAAAAACTATAGCCTTGACTAGACAGACCTTTGTTGGTAAAGTAATGTCTCTGTTTTTAATATGCTGTCTAAGTTGGTCATAACTTTACTTCCAAGGAGTAAGTGTCTTTTAATTTCATGGCTGCAGTCACCATCTGCAGTATTATCCAGCAATCCCACTGCTTGGCATACACACCTAGGAAACCAGAATTGAAAGAGACACATGTACCCTAATGTTCATCGCAGCACTGGTTATGACAGCTAGGACATGAAAGCAACCTAGATGCCCATTGGCAGATGAACGGATAAGAAAGCTGTGGTACATATACAAAATAGAATATTACTCAGCCATTAAAAATAATGCATTTGAATCAGTTTTAATGAAGTGGATGAAACTGGAGCCTTATACAGAGTGAAGTAAGTCAGAAAGGAAAACACCAATACAGTATATTAACACATTTATATGGAATTTAGAAAGATGGTAATGAAGACCCCATATGCGAGACAGCAAAAAAGATACACAGATAAAGAACAGACTTCTGGATTCTGTGGGAGAAGGTGGAGGGTGGGATGATTTGAGAGAATAGCACTGAAACATATACATTACCATATGTGAAATAGATTGTCAGTCCAGGTTCATTGCATGAGACAGGACACTCAGGGCCTGTGCACTGGGATCACCCTGAGGGATGGGATGGAGAGAGAGGTGGGAGGGTGGTTTAGGATGGGTGACACATGTACACCCACGGCTGATTCATGTTAATTTATGGCAAAAACCACTACAATATTGTAAAGTAATTAGCCTTCAATTAAGATAATTTAAAAAATGATTTCTTTAAAAGAATGCTTTTTTGGTACTCATGCATGGACATTTCAAAGAATAGAGCTTTTTTTAAAAAACAGAATTTTTGAGAACATTCTGGAAAATGGCTATATGTTCAAAATTTAATTTTAACTGTTTATATAGAAGTTTTTTTCAGTTAAATAGCACATTCCTAGTAATACAGTATACTAATTACTAAAAGTAGATGAAAATATTATAGACTTTCTACCTACTACTTCTTAAGTTCCCCAATATTTTGAGAAGCTAATACAATATCAATTTCCTTAATTTGAATTTCAGGCTTCTTAAATAAGTTTTGATGCATAGAATACACTATAAAATAAGAACAATGTTACCATTGATTAAATTAATTATCGTGGTTTAGGTGCTAAGTCATGTCTGACTCTTGTGACACCATGAACTCTAGTCTACTAGGTTCCTCCAGGTAAGAATACTGGAGTGGGTTGCCATTTCCTTCTCCAGGGAATTTTCCCTACCCACAGATCGAACCTGGGTCTCCTACATTACAGGCAGATTCTTTACCGATTGAGCTATGAGGGAAGCCCTAATTTAACTATATATATAAGGATATTTGCCAAAGTCATTTCAAGATATTTTATTTTTCTTAGAGTCCATCACTCTAGCATAGGCATCTTATCCTCTTTATTGTATTATACACTTTCTAAAGATGTATCTTCCTATTCAATAACATTTATTTATCCATATTATTTACTCAAAATAATCTTCTACTGATACTCTATTTTCAGGATTCTAAAGCTTCTTGGCTGACTATTCTATTTCCTATGTACTCTTCATTTACCTATCTATACTTCACAAAGCCATGTCTTAAAACCATTAATAGTGTTAAAACCAAAGTGGCAAATGAAGGGTTACATATATAATGTGAGCCACATGGCACTGATATGAGTAAATTTATTTTTGTGTAGCTATTTTAAAAAATAAATAACTGACTTGTTTCATAAAATTAGCTTATTTTTTATATAAAAATCTATATACATTTTAAAAAGAATATTTGCCTATACTCAATATCCTTTCCTTCTAAATTATGAAGAAATTTTATTTTGGAAAGTGAAAATATATAAATAAATTGAAAGTTAATTGTAAAGTGTTCTTATCTCCCTATCCATTCTATATTATTGATGGTACTGTTCCCTAACATCATAAAGGATACACTGAAATGTAATTATGAAACTCATGACTTGTCTCTTCTAGTGATTAAAATAAAACTAATTAAAAGCACAAAATGTAGAGATTAGTTTATTTTTTTCAGTTTTATTCATTAGTTTAATCAATACTTATTAATTCCTAATTAGTACATTAGATAAATTAGATATTTAGTTTTAATTATACTAAACATAATTTAAATTATACTAAATATAATGTGCCTACTCTGAAATAGACATCTTCTAAGAGCTGATGATAATGAAGTCACAGTTCTTATGAATCTTCAGTTTTAAAGAATGATACAGACACAAAATAACAGAGATATGTGATGTGTGAAAATTACAGTAAAACAAGCAACCAAAAAAAATCTCAGATCTGAATGTACTTAGGCAGCAAAACATGTAGCAAAATAGATAAGATAAATTTGTTCTTGGAAAAGGGAAGAATGAGGGCAAAAGATCTGTATTAGTTTCTTGAAGATGCTGTAACACATTCCTACAAACTGGATGACTTAAAACAATAGGTATTTGCTGTTTCATAGTTTTAGAGGCCAGAAATCAGAGACCAAATTGTCAATAGTATCATCCTTCTCCTGGCATCATATCTGTCCCTTCCAGTTAATACTGTCACCAGGTATTCCTTGACTTATGACTGCATAACACCAATTTCTTCTCTCTGTTGTCTTACTGCCATCTCTGTTTCCTCACTGCCATCTCTGTTTCCTCCTCCATGTCTCTAATAAGGACATTTTTGTTGGCACTAGGACCCACCCATATAGTCGAGGATTATCTCACTTTGAGACCCTTAATTTCATTACACCTGCAAAGATCTCTTTTCCAAAGAAGGCCACTTTCACAGATTCCAAGAATTAGAATCTTTGTCTTTTGGGGGGTGTCTATTCAACTCTATAGGCTCTAAGGCAAAGACATATGTTGGATTCTCAACAAAGAATGTCATCATGTTGTTTTAGAGTAAAAAACAGGTTAAAACATTACCAGGGACAGTGATATGTGTTGAGTTGTAACCCCTAAGAGATATGTTGAAACCCTTACACCCAGAATCTGTGTGAAGTGAACCTATTTGGGGATAGGGTCTTAGCAGATGTTCAAGTTCAGATGAGGTCAATAGGGTGAGCCCTAATCCATTATGATTGGTGTTCAAAAAAAAAAAGGAAAATTTTGAGATAGACACAGATATTCACAGAAGGAGGGTGATATTAAGATGGTTATGTATCTTGAAACAGAGATTGGGCTGATGTAACTGCAAGCCAAGGAAAGTTAAACATTGCTGAGTACTACCAGAAGGTGGTAAATAGCAAGAAAATATTCTATCTGGAGTCTCAGAGAAAATATGACACTGAAGAACCTAGATTTTTGTCTTCTAGACTTTAGAATTGTGATGTATTAAGTTTCTGTTGTTTTAAACCACTCAGTACTTGGTAGCCCTAGCAAACTAATATAGGAATGCATTATTCTGGGCATTAGGGAAAGATAAATATAGAGCTTTGAAGACTATGTATATCCATGAAAGACTGAATTCAGCCACATGTAATAGAAAATTCAAATGGCAATGTAATTCATTTTTAAATATGTATTTTTGGAAAATTTATTGTATAAAAAGAAGTCCAGGGCTGTTATGATGGATTTAGGTTTTCATTAGATATTCAGAGGCATTCTAGTTATCATCTACATTATCTATAGAAAGTGATCTCTATCCTTATAAGATAGCTGCCAAGTTTAAATGATGCATCCATATTCCAAAACACTGAAATGAGGAAAGACCAAAAACAAAATAGCAGTTCCAGCTGAATCTATTACTGTAGGAACATTCCTGAAACTACCACAAAAATACCTTACCTTACCTCTGTCTTACCTCTGCAAGGCATGATAAGAAATGAAGTTATGGAGATAATCATAGAACACTTCAAGTAAAATTAGAATTCTATTAATGAAAAAAGACTATAATGGGCAAACATGGATATAGGGTAGCCTCTGCAGTATATGATGATAAGGATCTGGAATTTTATGCTGATTAATTTTATAATCCATTTCAGATAACTCTGAACAGTGGATGTAAAAAACTGATCTATATTTTTAAAGGTTATCTCTGCTTGCAGTGTTGTCTACAAACCACGGAAGAACAAGAGTAGGAACATGGAAACCAGTTAGGACATTTACACAAGAGGTTATGGTGGCACAGATTAAAATGCCAGCAGTCCAGGAAGGAAAAGTGGTGATTTTAGATATATTCCAAGTTAAAGTTGACATAATTTTGTAAAAGTTTAAATCTGGGATGTTTGCTTAAAAGAGGAGTGAATGATGATCCCAAGACATTTATCCAGGAGACTGGGAGGTTGAAATTGCCACTTCCTGAGATGGGGGATATTGCAGGAGAAACAAATTTAATGGTAGAAATAAAGAGTTTTGTAATGTTAACTTTGAAATGCCCATATATTTATCAACATGAATATTCATATAAATAAGAGTTTATGAGTCTGAGGTTTAGAAATATACCAGAATTGAGCTCAGTTCAGTCACTCAGTCGTGGCCAACTCTTTGCGACCCCATGAATTGCAGCACACCAGGCCTCCCTGTCCATCACCAACTCCAGGAGTTCACCCAAACTCACGTGCATCGAGTCAGTGATGAAATCAAGCCATCTCATCCTCTGTCGTCCCCTTCTCCTCCTGCCCCCAATCCCTCCCAGCATCAGAGTCTTTTCCAATGAGTCAACTCTTCGCGTGAGGTGGCCAAAGTACTAGAGTTTCAGCTTTAGCATCATTCCTTCCAAAGAACACCGAGGACTGATCTCCTTTAGAATGGACTGGTTGGATCTCCTTGCAGTAAAAGGGCCTCTCAAGAGTATTCTCCAATACCACAGTTCAAAAGCATCAATTCTTTGGTGCTCAGCTTTCTTCATAGTCCAAATCTCACATCCATACATGACCACTGGGAAAACCATAGCCTTGACTAGATGGACCTTTGTTGGCAAAGTAATGTCTCTGCTTTTGAATATGCTATCTAGGTTGGTCATAACTTTCCTTCCAAGGAGTAAGCATCCTTTAATTTCACGACTGCAATCACCATCTGCAGTGATTTTGGAGGCCCCAAAAATAAAGTCTGACACTATTTCCACTATTTCCCCATCTATTTCCCATGAAGTGATGGGACCGGATGCCATGATCTTCGTTTTCTGAATGTTGAGCTTTAAGCCAACTTTTTCACTCTCCTCTTTCACTTTCATCAAAAGGCGTTTTAGTTCCTCTTCACTTTCTGCCATAAGGATGATGTCATCTGCATATCTGAGGTTAGAGATCTATATTTAGGACTCATATACTAGACTTTTATTTGTTTTGTAAGAAACAGTAATATGGTAAATACCAATTTGCAATAATACAAATATAAAAGTTTAAGTTGCATTGTTGTCATTAGTATTTTAATGATACTTATCTAGACATTCTCTATGCATTGAATTTTACATATAAAATATTGTGTGGTATAATTGAGAATAGAAAAAAAACTCTGTACTTTCATCATAAAACAACAATTCTTGAAGGATATATTGTGCATTAGAAAGTGCAAACTCTCTTTGAAAGCCACATCAGGAAAACTTTATTATACAAAAACATTTTTATTAGTATGTGCTTAAATATGATATTGTAAGAGCCAGATTTTTTTTAATTTGAAGATTATTTTTCTTTGCTCTCATTTGCACAAATACTGCTTTCTATTACTTTTCATTTTGAATTATTTTGGGGAGTTGCTTTCTTTAACTGGTTATATTTCTCTTTCAGACATTTTCATATTTGTCCTGTAACAGATGAATTTTCAAGCAGTTAAGACCTTCACAAGTTATCTTAGGAATTACAAAAATCTATTCTGCCATTTTGGATTTTATTCTTAGCAGGAGGATTGAAGGTTGTGATTTCCTTGCAGCTCAAGGCAGTTGATCCTCAATAGGAACAAATGCTCACAGCAACCATAAAACTTGAAAAGATTATTGTCTGTACTCAGATATGCCTTTTCATATGAAAACAAAGATTCTGAATGGTATAGATAGCTACAGGGATTTAAGGTTTTTGTTTTTGGAATAAACAATAGAGTAGCTACAAGCTATGAAACTATATAGATGGAGTATGATTAAAGACAGTCCTTCATGAACATTTCATTTTAATTCACTTCATACGAAATAGCAAGTAGTCAAAACTAAATACACATCAACATTGCATTACATAGTCCATCACTGTAAAAACATCAATTATTTTTTGCTCTTTGCATATTGGATTTTTCTACATAAATAAAATTTTGAAAATGGATAGATTATTTTATCCAAGTTTAATATAAAATTTGGCTGAACTTCAGAAATTACATACAAGTTAGCTTTGACTTTAAACAAACATGGGTATTCATTTTGTACATAATGGAATATATTCATATCAATGAATAATGCCAGGATTATTTCAAAATAATTTGAAGATATTTGTCTCAGGATAGTTATACAATAGGTTGTTTGATGCCATGCAATAAAAATTTAAAAGAAGTCAAGTGACCCATGAAATAGTCTGCTCTCCCACTATGTGCATATGAGTAAGTCATTTCACCTCATTTCCCATTTTATAAAATAAAATTTTATTCATGGTAATTAAAGAATTTTAGAGGAAACTTTACAGGAATCCTCAAAATGTTGTCAGGTGTGTCACAAGGGGTATTTAATAAAGATATTAATGACTTTATATGGTGACTCTAATTTTAGTTTTGAATGATGATCAGATCAGATCAGATCAGTCGCTCAGGCGTGTCCGACTCTTTGCGACCCCATGAATCGCAGCACGTCAGGCCTCCCTGTCCATCACCAACTCCCGGAGTTCACTCAGACTCACATCCATCGAGTCAATGATGCCATCCAGCCATCTCATCCTCTGTCGTCCCCTTCTCCTCCTGCCCCCAATCCCTCCCAGCATCAGAGTCTTTTCCAATGAGTCAACTCTTTGCATAAGGTGGCCAAAGTACTAGAGTTTCAGCTTTAGCATCATTCCTTCCAAAGAAATCCCAAGGTTGATCTCCTTCAGAATGGACTGGGTGGATCTCCTTGCAGTCCAAGGGACTCTCAAGAGTCTTCTCCAACACCACAGTTCAAAGGCATCAATTCTTCGGTGCTCAGCCTTCTTCACAGTCCAACTCTCACATCCATACATGACCACCGGAAAAACCATAGCCTTGACTAGACGAACCTTTGTTGGCCAAGTAATGTCTCTGCTTTTGAATATGCTATCTAGGTTGGTCATAACTTTCCTTCCAAGGAGTAAGCATCTTTTAATTTCATGGCTGCAGTCACCATCTGTAGTGATTTTGGAGCCCAGAAAAATAAAGTCTGACACTGTTGCCACTGTTTCATGTAATTATGATTTTCAAATGTGTCATTTAAAAATATTCTGGAAAATTTTTATGATTTAAAAACAAAAAAACAATAGTTACTGTGAAAAACTAGCTATGATTATAATACTGGATAATCTATTTTGTCTATGTAGAAAGAACTCTTTACTAGAGTAAAGTATAACAAAGTTAGCAAAGTCAATCTGAGAAGATACAGATAGGATTGCTAGAACTAGAATTTAAACATTGTAAATCATAGTAGATCTCTGAAATTACATTTACAGATAACCTTAGGCCTATGAAAGGAATAGCTTCCTTTTACATAGGAATAAATATTATTATGCTTTTATTTATTTTTAAAATTTCTTCTGAGGATTTTAGTGAAAAATTGTGATCATGGTAGCTTTAAATTCATAAAGAAAAAAATAGGAAAATAACATTTGGAATGAGGACAATAAAAATCATATAGAAAAAACTGATCATTAGGACTGTGGGTGTGTGTGTTAGTTGCTTAGTCGTGTCCGACTGTTTTCAACCCCATAGACTTTACCCCACCAAGCCCCTCCATCCATGGGATTCTCCAGGCAAGAACAGTGGAGTGGGTTGCCATCTCCTTCTCCAAGAGGAACTATAAAAGAAAGAAAATGAAGTCTCTCAGTCTTGTCCGACTGTTTGCGACCCCATGGACTTTAGCCTACCAGGCTCCTCCATCCATGGAATTTTCCAGGCAAGAGTACTGGAGTGGGTTGCCATTTCCTTCTCCAGATTATTAGGACTGGCAGAGCCCAAATCCAATGATTATTTTAAGGATCATTTCAAACACCAAAAAATTCAGTAATTTTCTGCCCCATAGGTCATGCGTGTGTTCGTACATACTCTCAGATGTCTGACTCTTTGCAGCCCCATGAATTGTAGCCCACCAGGCTCCTCTGTTCATGGAATTGTCCAAGCAAGAATACTGGAATGGGTTGACATTTCCTTCTCCAGAGGCCCAATAGATCACTTTACTATAAATATGACTTAGAACGCACACCTTAAATACACATATGCCAAAGCCTTTGACTGTGTGGATAGCAATAAACTGTGGAAAATTCTGAAAGAGATGGGAATACCAGACCACCTGATCTGCCTCTTGAGAAATTTGTATGCAGGTCAGGAAGCAACAGTTAGAACTGGACATGGAATAACAGACTGGTTCCAAATAGGAAAAGGAGTACATCAAGGCTGTATATTGTCACCCTGCTTATTTAACTTATATGCAGAGTACATCATGAGACACGCTGGACTGGAAGAAACACAAGCTGGAATCAAGATTGCCGGGAGAAATCTCAATAACCTCAGATATGCAGATGACACCACCCTTATGGCAGAAAGTGAAGAGGAACTAAAAAGCCTCTTGATGAAGGTGAAAGTGGAGAGTGAAAAAGTTGGCTTAAAGCTCAACATTCAGAAAATGAAGATCATGGCATCTGGTCCCATCACTTCATGGGAAATAGGTGGGGAAACAGTGGAAACAGTGTCAGACTTTATTTGTTTGTGCTCCAAAATCACTGCAGATTTTGATTGCAGCCATGAAATTAAAAGACACTTACTCCTTGGAAGGAAAGTTATGACCAACCTAGATAGCATATTGAAAAGCAGAGACATTACTTGGCCAAAAAAGGTCCGTCTAGTCAAGGCTATGGTTTTTCCAGTGGTCATGTATGGATGTGAGCGTTGCACTGTGAAGAAGGCTGAGCACCGAAGAATTGATGCTTTTGAACTGTGGTGTTGGAGAAGACTCTTGAGAGTCCCTTGGACTGCAAGGAGATCCACCCAGTCCATTCTGAAGAAGATCAGCCCTGGGATTTCTTTGGAAGGAATGATGCTAAAGCTGAAACTCCAATACTTTGGCCACTTCATGCGAAGAGTTGACTCATTGGAAAAGACTCTGATGCTGGGAGGGATTGGGGGCAGGAGGAGAAGGGGATGACAGAGGATGAGATGGCTGGATGGCATCACTGACTCGATGGACCTGAGTCTGAGTGAACTCTGGGAGTTGGTGATGGACAGGGAGGCCTGGTGTGCTGGGATTCATGGGGTCGCAAAGAGTCGGACACAACTGAGTGACTGATCTGATCTGATCTGATCCTAACTTGCTTATCCTAGCATCCTTGCAATTTTTTTATAGTAACGATATTTTTCTCTATATCTTAAAGCTTAGATCTGTGAAATATCCCTTCAGTTATTTTTTTCTTGACTTCATTTCATTCTTGTTGTTTAGTTGCTAAGTCAGATCTGACTGTTTGGGACCCCATGGACTGCAGTACACCAGGTTTCCCTGTCCTTCACTATCTCCAGTTTTCTCAGATTGAGTTGGTGATGCCATCTAACCATCTCATTCTCTGTTGCCCTCCTCTCTTTTATATGTTTGCATATATATTTTAAGTAGTACAAATATGTCTATTTGAATAATGTGGGATTCTAAGGGGGATATATTATCATGGGCAGAATTGTGTACCATATTTATATGTTGAGGTCCTAACCCGAGAACCTCAGAATGTGACTGCATTTGGACAGAGGGTCTTTAAAGAAATAATTAGTATAAACTGCATAGGTCTTTTGGTAATATGAGTGGGCCCTAATCCAATATGACTGATGTCTTCATAAGAAGAGTGCCTTTGAGCAAAGACATGTGCACACACAGAGGAAAGACCAAGTGAAAACAGAGGGAGAAAATGGCCATTTACAAGTCAAAGAGAGAGAGGGCTTAGAATGAAATGAGCCAGATGACACCTTGATCTTAGACCTCTAGCTTCAGTAACTGTGAGAAAATAAATTTCTGTTACTTGCATCACCCACTATGTGGTATATTTTACAAAAATCATAATGAAATAATACATATATATTCAGTTATCTTAAATAAAGGAAAGTAAATAAAAACTACTTAAACGAAGTCCACCATGGAAAATAGAATTAGTATAGAGTCCTTGAAGAATGATAAGGACAAAGAGGTGATGTACTTTTTTAACATTATTTAGCTATGCTAATACTTATTTCTGCTGCTGATACTGCTAAGTCGCTTCAGTCGTGTCCGACTCTGTGTGACCCAATGGATGGCAGCCCACCAGGCTCCCCGGTCTCTGGGATTCTCCAGGCAAGAACACTGGAGTGGGTTCCAATTTCCTTCTCCAAATACTTATTTCTACTCCTATGTTATTAATAGTACAATATATTATTATTTTTATTTCTTTATATATGCTAAGTGAGTTATACTTAAAATAATTTTAAGCACTGTCAAGCACTATAGTGGAAAAACCTTTACTTTCCCCAAAGATTAGTACTGTTTTTAGATATTGATTCTATTCTTAATAGTTGCTATATAAGAATTTCATACACATCATATATTTTTAAATAATTTAATAATCAATATTTTAAATTATTCAGATTTGGGCAAGATAATGTTATAATAAAATATTTTCCACCTGCTGAGTACTTATTTTACCACAGATTGATTTTCCTTAGTTCAGTTCAGTTCAGTCGCTCAGTCATATCCGACTCTTTGCCACCCATGGACTTCAGTACACCAGGCTTAGTACGTCAGGTTTCCCTGTCCATCACCAACTCCCAGAGTTTACTCAAACTCATGTCCATTGAGTCGGTAATGCCTTCCAACCATTTCATCCTGTCATCCCCTTCTCCTCCCACCTTCAATCTATCCAAGCATCAGGGTCTTTTCAAATGAGTCATTTCTTCACATCAACTGGCGAAAGTATTGAAGTTTCAGCTTTAGCATTAGTCCTTCCAATGAATATTCAGGACTGATTTCCTCTAGGACAGACAGGTTGGATCTCCTTGCTGTTCAAGGCACTTTCAAGAATCTTCTCCAACACCACAGTTCAAAAGCATCAATTCTTTGGCACTCAGCCTTCTTTATATTCCAACTCTCACATCCATACATGACTACTGGAAAAACAATAGCTTTGACTAGACAGACTGGTGTTGGCACAGTTAGGTCTCTGCTTTGTAATATGCTGCCTAGGTTGGTCATAACTTTTCTTCCAAGGAGCAAGCCTCTTTTATTTTTATGGCTGTAGTCACCATCTGCCGTGAGCCCAGACAAATCGAGTCTCTCACTGTTTTCATTGTTTCCCCATCTATTTATCATGAAGTGATGGGACCAGATGTCATGATCTTCATTTTCTAGTGTTAAGTGGTAAGCCAACATTTTCATTCTCCTCTTTCACTTTCATCAAGAGGATTTTAGTTCTTTTTTGCTTTTGGCCATAATGATGGTGTCATCTGCATATCTGAGGTTATTGATATTTCTCCCAGAAATCTTGATTCCAGCTTGTGCTTCATCCAGCCCAGCATTTCTAATAAGGACTTCCCTGGTGGCTCAGATGGTAAAGCATCTGTCTACAATGCAGGAGACCTCGGTTCAATCCCTGGGTTGGGAAGATTTCTTGGAGAAGGAAATGGCAACCCACTCCAGTGCTCTTGCCTAGAAAATCCCATGGACGGAGGAGCCTGGTGTCCATGGGATTGCAAAGAGTCAGACACGACTGACTGACATCACTTTCACTCTCACTTTCAATCTGTGTATAAGTTAAATAAGAAGGATGAACATATACAGCCTTGAAGAACTCCTTTCCCGATTTGGAACAAGTCTGTTATTCCATGTCCAGTTCTAACTATTGCTTCTTGACCTGCATACAGATTTCTCAGGAGGCGGGTTAGGTGGTCTGGTATTCTCATCTCTTTAACAGTTTTCTACAGTTGGTTGTGATCCACACAGTCAAAGGCTTTGGAATAGTCAATAAAGCAGAAATAGGTATTATTCTGGAACTGTCTCACTTTTTTGATGATCCAACGGGTATTGGCAATGTGAGCTCTAGTAACTCTGCCTTTTCTAAATCCAGCTTGAACATCTGCAAGTTCATGGTTCATGTACTGTTGAAGCCTGTCCTGGAGAATTTTGAGCATTACTTTGCTAGAGTGTTAGATGAATCCAATTGTGCAGTAGTTTAGCATTCTTTGGCATTGCCTTTCTTTGGGATTGGAGTGAAAACTGACCTTTTCCAGTCCTGTGGCCACTGCTGAGTTTTCCAAGTTGGCTGGCATATTGAGTGTAGCACTTTCACAGCATCATCTTTTAGGATTTGAAAAAGCTCAACTGGAATTCGATCACCTCCCCTAGCTTTGTTTGTAGTGATACTTTCTAAGACCCAGTAGACTTCCCATTCCAGGATGTCTGGTTCTAGGTGAGTGATCACACCCTTGTGATTATCTGGGTCGTGAAGATCTTTTTTGTATAGGTCTTTTGTGTATTCTTGCCACGTCTTCTTAATATCTTGTGCTTCTGTTAGGTCCATACCATTTCTGTCCTTTATTGTTCTCATCTTTGCATAAAATGTTCCCTTGGTATCTCTAATTTTCTTGACAAGATCTCTAGTCTTTCTCATTTTATTGTTTTCCTCTATTTCTTTGTGCTGATCACTGAAGAAGGCTTTCTTATCTCTCCTTGCTATTCTTTGGAACTCTGCATTCAAATGGGTATATCTTTCCTTTCCTCCTTTGCCTTTAGCTTCTCTTCTTTTCTCAACTATTTGTAAGGCCTGATCAGACAACCTTTTTGCCTTTTTGCATTTCTTTTTCTTAGGGATGGTCTTGATCCCTGTCTCTTGTACAATGTCATGGCCGTCCATCCATAGTTTTTCAGGCACTCTGTCTATCGGATTTAATCCCTTGAATCTATTTGTCACATACATTGTATAATAGTAAAGGATTTGATTTAGGTCATACATGAATGCTCTAGTGGTTTTTCCATACTTCCTTCAATTTAAGTTTGAATTTGGCAAAAGGATTTCATGTTCTGAGCCACAGTCAGCTCCCTGACTTGTTTTTGCTGACCGTACAGAGCTTCTTTATCTTTGGCTGAAAAGAATATAATAAATCTGATTTTGGTATTGACTATTTGGTGATGTCCATGTGTAGTCTTCTCTTATGTTTTTGGAAGAGGGTGTTGGGGCATAGACTTGTATAACTGTTATATTGAATATTTTGCCTTGGAAACAGAAATCATTCTGTTGTTTTTGAGATTGCATCCAAGTACTGCATTTCAGACTCTTGTTGACTGATCGCTACACTATTTCTTCTAAGGGATTCTTGCCCATAGTAGTAGATATAATGGTCATTTGAGTTAAATTCACCCATTCTAGTCAATTTTAGTTCTTTGATTCCTAAAACGTCGATGTTCACACTTGCCATCTCCTGTTAGACCACTTCCAATTTGCCTTGATACATGGACCTAACATTCCAGGTTCCTATGCCATATTTCTCTTTATAGCATTGGACTTTACTTCCTCACCAGTCATATGCACAACTGGGTGTTGTTTTTGCTTTGGCTTTGTCTCTTCATTCTTTCTGGAATTATTTCTGCACTGATCCCCAGTCGCATATTGGGCACCTGGGGAGTTCACTGACCTGGGGAGTTCATCTTTCAGTGTCCTATTGTTTTGCCTTTCATACTGTTCATGGGGTCCTCAAGGCAAGAATCCTGAAATGGTTTGCCATTCCCTTCTCCAGTTGACCACGTTTTGTCATCATGACCCGTCCGTCTTGGATGGCCCTACATGGCATGGCTCATAGTTTCTTTGAGTTAGACAAGGCTGTGGTCCATGTGCTCAGATTGGTTAGTTTTCTGTGACTGTGGTTTTCATTGTGTCTCCCCTCTGATGGAGAAGGATGAGACTTATGGAAGCTTCCTGATGGGAGAGACTGACTGAGGGGGAAACTGTCTTTTTCTGATGGGTGGGGCCATGTTCAATAAATCTTTAATACAATTTTCTGTTGATGGGTGGGGCTGTGCTCCTTCCCTGTTATTTACCTGGCTAAATTATGGTGGAGGTAATGAAGATAATGGTGTACTCCTTCAAAAGGCCCTATGCAGGCACTGTTGCATGCAGTGCCCCCAAACCTACAACAGGACACCACCCATGCCTTCACTGGAGACTCCTGGACACTCACATGCAAGTCTGGGTCAGTCTCTATGGAGTCATTGCTCCTTTATTCTGGGTCATGATGCCCACATGGTTTTATTTGTGCCCTGCAAGAGTCTGTTTCCCAGGCCTGTTAGTTCTGGCAGCTCTACAGTGGGGTTAATTGTGACTTCCTCCAAGAGGGCATATGCCATACCCACGTCTCCTGCACCCAGAGCCTCTACCCCTGCAGCAGTCCCCTGTTCACCTGTACCTTTGCAGGAGACACTCTAACACAGTTCTGTCTCAGTCTCTGTGGGGTCTCTGGGCCCTGATGAACACAAGGCTTGTTTGAGCCCTCTGAGCATCTCTGTCAGGTATGGGGTTTGACTCTAAACATAATTTTGCCCCTCCTACCATCTTGTTGGGGCTTCTCCTTTGCCCATTGGATGTGGGGTATCTCCTCAAAGTCACTTAAAGTTTATATAAATATAAATGACCAGTTTATTAAATGGCCATATTTACAGATTTGAGAAGTAGATACAGATACTGAAATGATGAAAATGAAAATCAAGAGGCTAGGGTTCTCATAACAGTAATTAGACACATTTAATTAGCCCATTTTTTTAACACTTTAATTCTGTGTCCTTATTGTCAAATGGAAAATGAAATATAAGTTTTATCTCCTTTTAGTTCTAAATCCTATTGCCTACAGTCCATGAGAGGGATCAGTATAGGACACGACAGTACTTATTTTAGGTATTTTAGTCCATAGAGTCTCTGTTGTGAACTCAGCTCTGCTCAGTTCAATTGTTGAGTTCAACATCAGTGGCAGATTACATATATATATATGTCTATATTTAAGTAAACTTCATATATAAAAATAAGAAGTGGGCCAGATTTGGGGTGTATGCTGATTCCTGTTTAGTTTTGCATATAAGTTTTACATATCACTACCTACAACAACCTCAGATCTAAACAAACATATATGTATGTTTAATTTACATTTATATGTAAATTATATATATATATATTTCTTTAGTAGAGTTATACATATATTTCTACTAAAGGGAAAAATAGCTAAGATCTATATCTCACTTAGAATATAAATATGAATAATAAAAGATTGTATAAAAATAAATGATTAAGCAGGTTGTAAAACAGTAATTCAAAATAGCAATAAGTGTAAGCACTCACAGGTACTACCTAGACATAACTAGTGGAATTAGTATAAATCAAAATAAGAATGAGATAATGCTTTACAACATAAGTAAATTTTAAATAGTGTGGTTACTGCTATTTCCTTAGCATTGCAGTAGAAGCAAAACTCTCATAGTTTTGACTACCTATATAAATAAAGGATGAAGAGTATTGCATTAAAACATTCATTTATACTTTTGTTTACTGTTGTGTTCATATTGTTCAGGTATTGTGTCTTGCTTATTGTTCATGAATGGTAAAATTCTGGGCAAGTTTTACAAAGCATGGAAAGGTCAGAGGCATCAATTTAAATGGGCATTACAACTCAAATGAAAGAAATAAAATAAACTTTCTGGGAATAGCCATGGGCAGTAAAAGGAAATATAAGAATGTCAACCATATTTAAACTATGTTTAAATAAAAATAATTTGGCTTAAAATATTTCACTCAAAATCGATCTGTCATCTGTCAGTCAAAGAATGCCACTAACACACTATGAACACTTCACAATGTACAGCCAAATTGTGTACAAGCCACTAAGGAAGTACACATAAAACTTACATTATACCAAATATTTCCGTCTTTGGGAAATCTGTCAGCCTTCCATATTGATCTCACTGCCTTTCCTCACAGGTGCTTTTCTATGTCAGAAAAATTGCATGTGTGCTAAGTCACAGTTCGACTCTGAGATCCTATGGACTGCCTCTGTAAATGGTATTCTCTAGGCAAGAACACTGGAGTGGCTGCCATCCTCTACCTCCAGGAGATTTTTCTGACCCAGGGATGAAACCACAGTTTCTTATATCTCCTGCAGTGGCAGGCAGGTTCTTTACCACTAGTGCCACCCGGGAAACCTGTCATCATGGTTATCCTTAGGTTTATTTTAAGTCTCCCCTTGGCTTGGTTCTGGCTTAGTCCTTTCACGGTTGATGCTCTTTTAGAAGCAGCAATGGCTGCAAGGTCTACAGTGCCTGCAGCAGAAGCAGCCAGTCTTTCCCTTCTTGCCTTTTCTTCTGTTACTGGGTAACATACTGGACAGGAATGGAGATGCCATGGCCCAGAGGATCCTTAAACAGATCCTGAGGATGAGACTTTCGTAAAAGACTGAGGGCTTGTTGAGGATGTCTTGCTTTCTGTTGTTGCTGTCATTTTGAAGTCTAGAGTCCTGGTCCTATGACTTGAGGATGTGGGCTGCCTTCTTCCTAGTATACTGCTTTTCTTAGGAAGGAAGTAGGGTAGGAGTGAGTGTGGGAAAAGGGGTGAGAGAGTCCTAAGGTGGTCTGAAGAGCTCCACAAGTTAGTGAAGGCAAATGCTGTTTGGTTGTGGTGATGATTTTTACATAAACTCTTATGTAAATGTGATCAGGGACAATCATTTTTTACTTTGATGATATTGCAGGAAAAAGTCCTTGGTGACTGGGAAGCTTCTTTTAAAGGTGGGAGAATGGTAGTCCCCATGTTTCTGCAGTCAGATGGTGATGCCTGCCTTTGGGAGCAGGGTGGGAGTTCTCTTTGAGGGTAAGAGGAAAATCTCCCCTGTATTCTAGAAGAGCATTTTCTTAGGAAGGTGAGTACAGATTCACTGTAGGAGAAGGGCGAGGACTGAAGAGGCAGAGGGTTGGGAAGGAAAGAGAGGTTGTCTTCTGATTGGTAGCAGGGGCAAATTCTCTGTCTACAGGGAGGGAAGTCTCTTTCTGGCACTTTCATAGAAAAACACTCCAGAATTTATCCACAGCCTGCCTCAGTTCAGTCCAGTTTAGTTCAGTCATTCAGTCATATCCGACTCTTTGCGACCCCATGAACCAGAGCACTCCAGGCCTCCCTGTCCATCACCAAACCCATGTCCATTGAATCGGTGATGCAGTCCAACCATCTCATCCTCTGTCGTCCCCTTCTCCTCCTGCTCTCAATCTTTCCTAGCATCAGGGTCTTTTCAAATAAGTCAGCTCTTTATATCAGGTGACTAAAGTATTGGAGTTTCAGCTTCAACATCAGTCCTTCCAATGAACACCCAGGACTGATCTCCTATAGGATGGACTAGTTGGATCTCTTTGCAGTCCAAGGGACTCTCAGGAGTCTTCTCCAACACCACAGTTCAAAAGCATTAATTCTTCAGTGATCAGCTTTCTTTATAATCCAACTCTCACATCCATACATGACCACTGGGAAAACCATAGCCTTGACTAGACAGACCTTTGTTGGCAAAGTAATGTCTCTACTTTTTAATATGCTATCTAAGTTGGTCAAAACTTTCCTTCCGAGAAGTAACTGTCTTTTAATTTCATGGCTGCAATCACCATCTGCAGTGATTTTGGAGTCCCTCAAAAATAAAGTCAGCCACTGTGTCCACTGTTCCCCATCTATTTGCTATGAAGTGATGGGACCGGATGCTGTAATCTTAGTTTTCTGAATGTTGAGCTTTAAGCCAACTTTTCCACTCTCCTCTTTCACTTTCATCAAGAAGCTCTGTAGTTCTTCTTCACTTTCTGCCATAAGGGTGGTGTCGTCTGCATATCTGAGGTTATTGATATTTCTCCCAGAAATCTTGATTCCAGCTTGTGCTTCCTCCAGCCCAGCGTTTCTCATGATGTACTCTGCATATAAGTTAAATAAGCAGGGTGACAATACACAGCCTTGATGTACACCTTTTCCTATTTGGAAGCAGTCTGTTGTTCCATGTTCAGTTCTAACTGTTGCTTCCTGACCAGCATACAGGTTTCTCAAGAGGCAGATCAGGTGGTCTGGTATTCCCATATCTTTCAGAATTTTCCACAGTTCATTGTGATCCACACAGTCAAAGGCTTTGGCATAGTCAATACAGCAGCAATAGATGTTTTTCTGGAACTCTCTGCCTACTTCATTATAATAATTCTGATGAGACCTCTTGAGTAGAAAGTTGTTCAGGAGAGATGGAGCAAGTCATATAAAGACTGCTGATTTTGTTTGCCATATTGATATCCTTGCTGTACCAAATCTGCTGCTCGCATTTTGCCACTTTCTTCTTTTGTGGGTTTAAATGATTCTAGTATTGTAGGTTCAGGTGTAGTGAGGGGCACTCTTACTTCTAGTGTCATTTCGGACATTTAAGTTTTATCATTTTACCTGAACTTCCCTCTGGACAGATAGAAGCCCATCTTTATCATGTGCAGTTGGACTGTACGAGATTAAAAAACAAGTTTTTGGCAGTAGAGTTGCTGGAGTACTGTACCACCAGAGTTGCTGGTACAGTCATAGCCAGTACCTTTGCCTTGGACTTGCTGAGGAGATAACCTGCTAGTTTTTTGTTGCCTCTTAGGAGGTTCCTTTTATGGTGACCTAGAAGGTAAGATAATAAACTGCATTCAGATAAGGTTGTGGATGAACATATTTTTTATTTACTGGAAGTCTGTGCCTTTTATGCTTTGGTGGAAGAGATATCTGCCTTTGGTGGAGTTCTCCTGAGAGGAATGGCCACCTTTGGAACTCAGCAGCCTATGCCATGGCTGTGAGCTTCAGTAGCAGGTGGTGCACTGAACTGGTTGAGGATTAGGAGAGCTAGAATACATATGGGTCCTCAGTTTAGAATGTGACCTAGAGAGTCTTCTCCTTTTATATGTTATATGTATATATATAATATATATATAATACATATATTATACATTATATATATATTATATATTTGCACTTTTCTGTCAGCATGTTTATTTTTCCTCGCTGGACTTTGATACAGGTTCAGATCTGAGAAACTTCAGGCAGTCACTAATAGGGGTGCCCTCCTACACTAAAGTTCATTTATTTTCTCTTCAGGTTTTGGGAGCTCTGGAGTCTTCTCCTTCATTTCTGGAATGAGGAATGAACTCCCAAGTTCTTGATTCTGTAAAAATGAAATGTGCAATGACTGTCCTCTCTCTCTCTCCGGGCAGGAGAGGCTGATCTTTTAGGGAAAGATGGCTTAACATCTTCTACACCTTTCTGTTTTTCTGTTCTGACTTTTTTTCTTTTCTTATCTCTTATCTTTGTCTATATCTTGCTTTTTTATAGATGGCAAGTTTCTTATGCAGTCTGTCTCTGTTATATTTATTCTTACTTGTGTTGTAGGAAAACAGAGTGGAATACTGTCATGTTTTCTTGTGCCTGTAGCAGCAGAGGCCATAGTTCATAAATTTTATAACCTTTCTTTTTTTTTGCCCCCGTTCAAAAACCAGTTAGGGTGATGTGATATTTTCGAGTCCTGGAATTTTCACTTCTAGCTAGTTGGGCATAAACTTAATCATAATATTTTAAAATCCAAGGATTTCCGTCATTTATTTTGCTATCCAAGGCTTTATAACCTCAAGATCTACTTTGCTCATGGTTTCTCTCTTCTTCACTTGCAGATAGCCACTTTTTGTTGTATTCAATATAGCTTTTTTCGCTGTGCACACACTTTGATAATCTCTTCCTCTTCTCATAAGCACACTACTTTTGTTGGATTAGGGCCTTAACCTTGGTGATCTCATTTAACGTTCATTATGTCCATAAAGGCCATACTCCAAATACAGACACATTGGGGGTTAGGCTTCAACCTAAGTATTTGGTGATGCACACTTCAGTTAAAACAGAGGGAACTTAAAGTGGAATAAAAACGGGTAAAAACTGTGTATTTCAAAATAATTATTTTACAATGAATAAGATGGGGATGAAAAGAATTAACTGAAGTAACTTTGGAAAATACTTAGTATTTTGTCTGAGTAATATAAAACTAAAGACAAAATTAACTGTACAGAAGTACTGTATTCTATCAGCAATACTTAGTATTTTTTTTGCAAAGTGTATGAATTACAATTCTAAAACTCTTTCATCTGTGTATTCAGCTCAGTTCAGTTCAGTTCAGTCGCTCAGTCGTGTCCAACTCTTTGCGACCCCATGATTCTCAGCACACGAGGCCTCCCTGTCCATCACCAACTCCTGGTGTTCACTCAGACTCATGTCCTTTGAGTCAGTGATGCCATCCAGCCATCTCATCCTCTGTCGTCCCCTTCCCCTCCTGCCCACAATCCCTCCCAGCATCAGAGTCTTTTCCAATGAGTCAACTCCTCGCATGAGGTGGCCAAAGTACTGGAGTTTCAGCTTTAGCATCATTCCTTCCAAAGAAATCCCAGGGCTGATCTCCTTCAGAATGGACTGGTTGGATCTCCTTGCAGTCCAAGGGACTCTCAAGAGTCTTCTCCAACACCATAGTTCAAAAGCATCAGTTCTTCGGTGCTCAGCCTTCTTCACAGTTTTAACAAATAAGTAAATGTAATTTTGCAGCCTAAATTGGACTCAGGAAGCAACAGTTAGAACTGGAATTGGAACAACAAACTGGTTCCAAATAGGAAAAGGAGTTTGTCAAGGCTGTATACTGTCACCCTATTATTTAACTTATATGCAGAGTACATTATGAGAAACACTGGGCTGGTAGAAACACAAGCTGGAATCAAGATTGCTGAGAAAAATATCAATAACCTCAGATATGCAGATGACACCACCCTTAGGGCAGAAAGTGAAGAGGGACTGAAAAGCCTCTTGATGAAAGTGAAAGAGGGGAGTGGAAAAGTTGGCTTAAAGCTCAACACTCAGAAAACTAAGATCATGGCATCCAGTCCCATCACTTCATGGCAAATAGATGGGGAAACAGTGGACACAGTGGCTGACTTTATTTTTTTGGGCTACAAAATCATTGCAGATGGTGATTGCAGCCATGAAATTAAGATGCTTACTCCTTGGAAGGAAATTTATGACCAACCTAGACAACATATTAAAAAGCAGAGATATTACTTTGTCAACAAAGGTCCATCTAGGTAAGGCTATATTTATCCAGTGGTCATGTATGGATGTGAGAGTTGGACTATGAAGAGAGCTGAGTACCGAAGAATTGATGCTTTTGAACTATGGTATTGGAAAAGACTCTTAAGAATCCCTTGGACTGCAAGGAGATCCAACCAGTCCATCCTAAAGGAAATCTGTCCTGAATTTTCATTGTTAGGACTGATGCTGAAGCTGAAACTCCAATACTTTGGCCACCTGATGCGAAGAGCTGACTCAGTTGAAAGGACCCTGATGCTGGGAAAGATTGAGAGCAGGAGAAGAAGGGGACGACAGAGGATGAGATGGTTGCATGGCATCATCTACTCGATGGACATGGGTTTGGGTGAACTCCAGGAGCTGGTGATGGACAGGGAAGCCTGGCGTGCTGTGGTTCATGGGGTTGCCAAGAGTTGGACATGACTGAGTGACTGAACTGAACTGAAATTGGACTCTGGAATAGAAAAGAAATATTAGTTGAAAAACAGGTGAAATCAAAATAAAATCTAATTTAGTTATCAGCTTTATGCTAATATTAATTTCTCTTGTTTTAATAATCATATTATAAATATTTAGCATGTAATATTAGGGGAAAAGAGGTGAAGAGTACAAAACTTTTATAGTTTTTCTGTACATGTAAAATTATTTCAAAAGAAAAGAGGATGTGAATCATGAATTTAAGTATAATTTTCAACTCTGAAATTTACTAAGACTTACAGTGTGTTTTCTTGCTCTTAATGTCACCCTAGTTTATATCTAGATATGCAAAAAATAAATTGTTCATGTTTAATTTTTCAGTTACATTTATTACATTTTGTGTATACACTTTGATTTACTTCTAAATTTCTCAAAGTTTAAGATAAATTTTACTTAAAACTTAAATAAACTTTGTGAAAGTATTTTCAGAAAAAAATTAAGAATTCAGAAATGACAACAATATAGAATAGGGTAGATTGGTATATTGAGTTGGATGACTTTCTCTACTTCCTTTCAAATAAGATAAAGGAAGTTTAAACTTGATGACTTGGTGAAATGACTTAAGACCTTGTTAGCAATCCATTCTCTAGGATAGGTAATAAGAGTAGCTGTCTAATTGGCATTGTTTCTCAGGAAGTCATATGTACCCAGCTTAGCATGTGTCATTTCAATATGACAATAATTGAATCACCTCAAACAGTGCATGGAGGTGTGAGTTAGTTTAACACTTAATGAGTGTCTTAAGTTTTACAGTTCCAGGGAATATTATTTGAGGTGTGCTTTGAATAGATGCTTTTAATACACATTGATTTGATATATTTCTCACTTCCCATGGCTCATAAATTTTTAGACTATTTTTAAATTAAAAAATAATTAAAAATTCAACACAGCCCTTGCTTTCTTAAACATTCTTTTTTCTATCAAACAAAGGATGACTTAGACTTTTTGTTGTGATGGTAATGGTGGCATTGATTCTGAACAAGCAAAAAATGCAGACAACTCGGTATAACACATTCTAGTAGCTTCAAAATTTTCATGATTAAAAAAACATTTTTAGGAATTACAATGGAATCTTTTTCTAACCCAAGACGTCAGTATTCAAAATAAAAAATAATTTCACCTTATGTTTAATACACTTATGGGATCATTTTTAAAATCCACTTATATTAATCAGATATGAAGATAACTATAAAAGAAATGGCTGCATAGATATATTGCTTTGACTAATACAGTTTAATTAAGTGAAGGTAAATGAGATTTTTATGCTGAATATTTGTAATAGGAGGAAAGAAAAGTTAAAGAAGCAAATTAATGCTATTAGTATCTCCTCAGCCTACAGCTAAAAAAAAAAAAAAAAAAAAACAGTTTGAAGTGTTACAGGCAGAGGATACATACTGCTTGTATTCCTTTTCATTTATGTCTTAAATAATTAAGTCAAAATATATTAGGCTTCATTAAGCCATCTTTAAATTACCAACAGGATATGATATTTGGTTTTTGATATTTTCAGATAAATGTTTATATTATTTTCATGCATATTATGAAAGTAGATAATCTGAACCCTGCCATTTTTAGATTGATTTACATAAAATAATTAATTGAAAACTCAGACTCACATGGACAAACTTTGTAAAAATCTGGATAAAATTATTTTAAATTTCTGGACTGAAAGAAATTATAATCCTCCTGAAGTCCTAAATCTTTGAATATACTGCAGAATAATACATATTCTAAGTAATTAGAGTAAGCTGAACATAGAGAACTATCTACCAAAACTAGATCTCCCTACATCACAAAGTGTTTCTGAATACCTGTCTTAAAAATAATTTAAGCTTTATGGTCAACATATTTTAATATTTAAATAAAATTATAATTAATAGTACTGTAATATACTACCAGTTTTAGAGGAAATAAGTCAGAAATTTAATATAGCACTTTTCCATCAGAAAACGTATGTTGTGTTAGACTTTCACATGGTAATTGAGTGATATACTGACAAAGATGCTCTGAGGCCTTGCTTATCAAGATGAAGTCCAAGGACCTGCAGCAACTGCATCATATAAAAGTTTGTTAGAGATGTAAAATATTGAACCCAGCCTTGAAATTCTTGGCTTATAAATTGCATTTTAAGTTTGGCAGATATTATTCTAAGAAACTGATTATCTAATTTGGCTATACATTGGAAAAACTGAGAATTAAAAGCAAACAAACAAACAAAAAGCACTGATGCCATTTAAGCCCTACAACTGCTGATTTAGTAGGCAGAAAATGCAACTTAGACATGGATTTGTAAAAACTCGCAAGTGATTCTAATAAGCAGTAAAGTTTGAGAACCACTGTTCTAAGAAACATTATCAATTGCCAGTAGGTAACTTGTTGACACCTGCTATCAACCCATTGGTCATTTAGATTGATAGTAATTTTTATTTATGTTAAAATAAATTAACATATTAATATGTCCTTGGAAAAGTTGTGTATAATCCATAAGATTATTAATTAGATAGAGTTACTTCATAAAATTTCTCTTTAAAGAGATGGTTGATAATTCATTTGTGCTTAAGAATTCCATTTTAATTATTATTAACATGCTTTTTATCTATAACTTTACAGTTTTCTTAAATTGATCATGTTTTAAATACCTCCGCTTTAATCCAATTTCCAAATATATGTTTTTTGAAATAAAAAACAGCTTTTATTTATTTTTGACAGTTTCAGTATTTGCTTTTTCTGGAGTTAGTGTTTATTTACAGCATTTAATAGCAAGTTACTAGAAAGGTCACATATAGTTCTTCAGTACCATATGGAGTACATTTAGGCTTTTTCCCAATGAAAAGTGCTTATTTTAATCTATACTAGGTGTTTTTTAATAAAGTTCTATTTGTCTCAAATATTATGTCCTTAAGGAACAAGTGTCACTCCTGAAACCTGTCTTATATCATTTTAGATACTACCAATGTATAAATGGCTATTTAATAAATAGCTATGGTGAGGCTTTTACTGATGCAATTAAAGCATGCATTATGTATAATAATATAGTATTTATTTCAGTTAAGTTATCTGAAGTTAATAATTCCACATCATAATTTAGAGTTCACCCCAAAGACCCTTTCAATAAATATATAAATGAGATGTTTCTCATTTTGTTTTAATGAGAACCATGCAAAAATAACTTTGCAAACATTTCCTTCACTATTACCTTTAACTTACATTTGTCCTTGTGCATTTTCTACAGATTGTGGTCATAAAAAGTAAATAAGGGAGAAGGAGTAAATAATATAGAAAAATAGAGAATAGATTTAATTACCACTAGCTAGCTAATTAGTCGGACATGACTTAGCAACTGAACGACAACTAGCTAATTAACATCTTAATGAAAAGTCTAAATATACTGATTTTAAGTAGTTAATTAATGTATTGTATCTAATTATAGTGTCAAGATAACATAAATTATGTAATCACCTTTAATCTGATAAAAGTCATTCTATTATTCATATACAATCTAATCGTTATGTAATCATCAATATAGTTTTAAAATATTTTAAGTGTTTAAATATGTATGAAAATATACAAAGAGAATTATATATCCTTGGCTCTTCCCTATTTTAAAGAGAGCAAAAGTCATCATCTTTACAATCCATTCGACACTGTTAGCTTTATATTTTTGAGACCAGACATCCTGATGCCTAGATTAATGTCCAGTCAGTTTTGACTGGGTATTAATCAATCAGCCAATACTGACTTCCACTAATCTAGGCATCAGGAGTTCTGAGCTTTTATGATAAACACATTTGGAAATCTTGAATTTTAGATTCTTATTAATACATATAGTTGTGATCAAATTTTTTGATGGAATTTTGATGCTTTAAGTAAAACAAATATTTTGGAAGTTGCACCAAAATACTTAATGATATATATCACTATGTTTTTTGCCTTTGTCCCATTTTAAAAATAAAATTATTATAATAAATTATGTATATTATATACCTCAGAAATCCTACATGAACTTTTTTCCGTAAGGGAAAAAAAATAAAGCAAGCACCCTTTCACCCAAAAAATATTTTATTCCAAACTACTGAATGAAGGGAACGGTCTCATGCCAGAAACACAAAAAAGTGAAATTAAAAATAAGTGTGTGTGTGCATTCTCAATGATATCCGACTCTTTTTGACCCCATGGACTGAAGCCCACAGGGCTTCTCTCTCCATGAGGTTTTCCCGGGCAAGAACACTGGAGTGGGTTGCTATTTCATTCTCCAGTGAATCTTCCCAACCCCAGGATAGAACCCGCATCTCCCGTATATCCAGCATTGTAGGCAGATTATTTACCACTGAGCCATAAAAATAGCATTGTAATGATTGTATAAAAACTGCATTTCAAGGAGAACACAGTATGATTATAAGCCCTAACTTAGGAATTTTAATTCCTTCTATATCTAAAATGCCAGCAGAATTAGTTCAAGATAACTTGAAATTTTGGTTCCACTAGTTGGAATTTAATATAACCACCATCATTCACTTCCTAAGACTGTTATGCACTAATTAAAGACTATAAAGCATCTTGCAAATAAAGTCCTACATACATGCCTAATAAGGCTAATAACATTTATAATGATACCAGCTGTTGAAACCCAACAGATATACATAATTAATGACAGTTGAAGTTTACCTACAGGTTTTCCATCTGCTTCATTAGAATACAATTTCCAGAATTTAAAAATAGTATTTTAAATTTAGAAATCAAGGTTTTCCTTCACATCCATTCTAAAATATATATAATTTTATATATGTCCTAAAAATAAACTTAATTTCTTGTTACAAGAAAATACCCAAAGTGAACCTTATTAAAAATAAAAAAACACACACATTTGGAAATATCTTTCTCTAATCTTATTTGCATGTATGTCATTGAAATATCTTTATTTTTAGATGAATAATAACAGTAGTTTAACTTGACTGTGTCACCAACTTTGTACAAGACTATATACCAAGCACTACATGTTCCCTTCTTTAGGCAGTATCCAAAATAAGACTGAAAGATAAGCATTGCTAATACCTAGATGATATAGTTTAGGAAATTAAAGGTAAATGAGGTAATTATAGAGAGATAACTTTCAGCAATTGGAGAAAAATACCTTCATAATTTAACAGAAGACAACAAATAGAGAAAAGGCCTGAAATTTACTGCCAACAGTAAAAAAACAGTGGACATAAACCTAGATTACACATTATGCACTTTGAAAAAATCAACTCTGTTTCAACATGAAGTGGTGATATTCCTTATAATAGTACATTTTCCTATTGCAGAGAGGTTGAGCTGGCAAAATATTGAATATCCTCAAGTACAGATTTCATACTGGAGAGAATAAAATTATAAGTAGATGTTGGTTAAACAGTTAATATCCTCAAAAGTTAAAAATGTCTTTGGCTATTTGGAATAGATTCTAGAAGACCTTAAGATGCAAGAAAGCACATAATGGAGGAACCTATACTCAGAGGGACACTGTTCCATTTCTCCTCAATCTCTCAAGTCTTTGTATCCCAGAAAAAATAGATGGAAAACACAATTTAGCCTTCAAGGTCAAACTTAGTGTTGTAAAATAAATTTGTCTTAATCAAATGATATGAATTAAGAATTTTCAATCACACTGAGCCAAAGTAAAGGAGGAAGTTATGGACAGAGCCATCAACAAAACTTAAGCATGAATAACATAATAAATATTACTAGGAATTATGGATATTCTTCTGTAGAGCAATGAAAGAAAAGAATCCAGCATCATGATGAAGAACTCTGTAAGGAAACATAATTCCAGGTAATAAGTACATATAGCAGTATAGCAGATAGTACAGATAAGAGTATATACAAATTTAATGAAAATACAGAGATGATAGAGTTCAAAACCCATATAAGAAATCAAGTAGATGAAAGTTGAGTTTTATAGTTGAGGAAAGCAATTCACAAAAAACAAACAATTTAATGTAATAAAGAAATAAGAAACATTGGTACACATAAATAGCTGAAAAAATTGAGCTGTGGCATGAAGAAAAAATTGAACTAATCATACTGAATGCAAAGAAAAAAAGTGAAATAAAACATTTAAAGGAGGGACAGTAGTTCTGAATGAAAAGATTATCTAACACAAGAATAATCATTACTGTTGAAGTAGAAAAACTGAAGATCTGGAGTAGAAAAAGTGTTCAGAGAATACAAAATGAAGTAATCAGAAGAAGAAAGGGCACAGATATACAAGGAAACATTAAAACAATTATCATTGAAATGTAACTTGTTTCAGTTATTTAGATTCTAACACAAAGGAAGAATTCTTCAATCTGAATTAAGAAGTAAGTCACCCTGAAGGGGAAACATTAGGTAAAATTTCTCTATCAACATTATTTTAGAAAAAATGGAGCTTTGGGGTTTTGGATGATATTTGGATTTTGTATTTTTACATTTTGAATTACTTATTCTGTTCCTAAGAGAATATAGAATTTCTACAGATATTATAAAATCATCATTATAAACTATACATGTATACCCATAATCCTTATTTCAAAAGTAAACATGATTCCATAATATTTGTATCCTACTGTAAATATTTTATAGATATGAAATTATTGTTTGGTGTATAATCTGCACTAGCTTGCTTTCTTTAATACATTTAAAGATGTTCTATGATTGGGTTTTATCTCTTAGATACTATTGTAGGTTATGAACTTATAGAATAAATAGAATAAATGTCCTCAAGAAGCTTGCATTAAAAAGGAGGTTTATAAAAAGCAAACATAATACACTAACTATAAACATGTTAGAAGTTGATATGTTCTATGGAGGAAATAAGAAAGAGTACACGTGATGTAAAGTGGTGATTGTGGGTTCTTGGTTTGGCATTTTAGATGAAGTTGTTTGGTGTGCATCTCTGAAATTGAGTAATTTGAACAAAGCACTGAATGAAGCTCCAGGAGTAGTCATATCTCAGGGACATACTCTAGGGTGAGAGAGAAACTTGGTAAATCATAGCATACCTGGTATTTGGAATAAAGAGAGAAGAAGCCAATGTGTCAAGAGCTAATTGAGAAAAAGGAAATATATTAATATTAGGAAATAAGAACAAATAAAGGTGGTTACAAATAGCTGTGAAAAGAAGAGAAGTGAAAGGCAAAGGAGAAAAGGAAAGACATACCAATTTGAATGCAGAGTTCCTAAGAACAGCAGGGAGAGATAAGAAAGTCTTCCTCAGTGATCAGTGCAAAGAAATAGAGGGAAATAATAGAATGGGCAAGACTAGAGATCTCTTCAAGAAAATTAGAGATACCAAGGTAATATTTCATGCTAAGATGGGCTCAATAAAGGACAGAAATGGTATGACCTTAACAGAAGCAGAAGATATTAAGAAGAGTTGGCAAGAATACACAGAAGAACTGCATAAAAGAGATCTTCAGGACCCAGACAATTACAATGGTGTGATCATTCACCTAGAGCCAGACATCCTGGAATTTGAAGTCAAGTGGGCCTTATGATGCATCACTATGAACAAGGCTAATGGAGGTGATGGAATTCCAGCAGAGCTATTTCAAATCCTAACATATGATGCTCTGAAAGTGCTGCACTCAATATGCCAGCAAATTTGGAAAGCTCAGCAGTGGCTGCAGGACTGGAAAAGGTCAGTTTTCATTCCAATCCCAAAGAAAGGCAATGCTAAAGAATGCTCAAACTACCACATGATTTCACTCATCTCACATGCTAGCTAAGTAATGCTCAAAATTCCCCAAGCCAGGCTTTAGCAATATGTGAACCGTGAACTTCCACATGTTCAAGCTGGTTTTAGAAAAGGCAGAGGAACCAGAGATCAAATTGCCAACATCTGCTGGATCATTGAAAAAGCAAGAGATTTCCAGAACAACATCTATTTCTGCTTCATTGACTATGCCAAAGCCTTTAACTGTGTGGATCACAATAAACTGTGAAGAATTCTGAAAGAGATGGGAATGCCAAACCACCTGACCTGCCTCCTGAGAAATCTGTATGCAGGTCAGAAAGAAACAGTTAAAATGGACATGGAACAACAGGCTGGTTCCAAATAGTAAAAGGAGTATGTCAAGGCTGTGTATTGTCACCCTACTTATTTAACTTATATGCAGAGTACATCATTAGAAATGCTGGGCTGGAGGAAGCACAAGCTAGAATTAAGATTGCTGGGAAAAACATCAATAACCTCGGATATGCAGATGACACCACCCTTATGGCAGAAAGTGAAGAAGAACTAAAGTGCCTCTTGATGAAAGTGAAAGAGGAGAGTGAAAAAGTTGGCTTAAGGCTCAACATTCAGAAAACTAAGTTCATGACATCCAGTCCCATCACTTCATGGGAAATAGATGGGGAAACAGTGGAAACAGTGGCTGGCTTTATTTTTTTGGGCTCCCAAATCACTGCAGATGATGACCACAGCCATGAAATTAAAAGACTCTTACTCCTTGGAAGGAAAGTTATGTCCGACCTAGATAGCATATTAAAAAGCAGAGACATTACTTTGCCAACAAAGGCCCGTCTAGTCAAGGCTATAGTTTTTCTAGAAGTCATGTATGGATGTGAGAGTTGGACTGTAAAGAAAGCTGAGCGCTGAAGAATTGATGCTTTTGAACTGTGGTGTTGGAGAAGACTCTTGAGAGTGCCATGTACTGCAAGAGATCCAACCAGTCCATACTAAAGGAGATCAGTCCCGGGTGTTCACTGGAAGCACTGATGTTGAAGCTGAACATCTAATGTGAAGAGCTGACTCATTGGAAAAGACTCTGATGCTGGGAAAGATTGAAGGCAGGAGGAGAAGGGGACGACAGGGGCTGAGATGGTTGGATGACATCACTGACTCAATGCACATTGGTTTGGATGGACTCTGGGAGTTGGTGATGGATGGAGAGGCCTGGCGTGCTGCAGTCCATGGGGTCGCAAAGAGTGGGACATGACTGAGCGACTGAAAAGAACTGAACTGAAAGCTGGTTAAGGGGTTTGTACTCTTAAGTAAAATGGAATGCCATTTGCAGATTCTGAGTTAAAATGCGGTATGTTCTGATTTGCATTCAGAAACGATCACTGGTTTTGTGGTTAGAATATACTTCAGGGGCAAAGTTGGAGGAAGCAGGGGACTTTGGATGCTCAAACAATAACCTGGATGAGAGAAAAAGATTACTTGGACCAGAAACCAGTGAAGATGGAAGTGGGGTATTCACATTTTGAATGCCAATAAACACACAGATATATTCACTTGATCATCTTTATTGATCACTGACTCATTTTCTGTTATAAATGTTTTTTTTTTTTTTTAATTTCATGTCAATGAGTGTATACATGTGCCATTTTGAGATTTTTTTCTGCATATATCAGTAGTTTATTTTTTGCTGAGTGATTCCTTATTTATATATACTCTAATTTGCTTATTCATTCACTAAGTGATAGAAATTTGGGTTATTTCTAATTTAGGGTTATCAATAAAACTGCTCTGAATATTCAAATATAAATATTTTTGTGAACATACATTTTCAACTCTCTCCCATAAATATATGGAAATGGAGTGGTTGGATCATATATTAGCTATAGGCTTTACTTTTTGAAGAAATTGTTTTCCAAAGTTCTTGTGCCATTTTGCATCCCTGTCAGCAGTGGATGAGAGTTTTAGTTACTGAAATCCTTGCTAAAATTTGCTGTGTGTTATGTTAAATCACTTCAGTTGTGTCTGACTCTTTGCAACCCTGTGGACTGTGGTCTGCCAGGTTCTTCTGTCCATGGGATTCTCCAGGCAAGAACAATGGAGTGGATTGCCATGCGCTCCTCCAGGGAATCTTCTTGACACAGGGATCGAATGTATGTCTTTTATGACTCCTGCTTTAACAGGTAGGTTCTTTATCACTAATGCCACCTGGGAAGCCCCAAACTTGCTATAATTTATCTATTTTCCAGTGAGCAAGTAGTGGAATCTAGTGATTTTAATTATTATTTGGGAATTTTTCCCTGTGTTTATTGCCCATTTATATATCTTTTAAAAATTATCTGCATGAATTGTTTTGTACAGTCACTTGTCTTATATGAGATTTAGGAATTCTTCATATATTCTGGATTCCATTATTCGTCATTGAATATGTTAAGTAAGAGATGTTTGTCATCTAAATGAAGAGGCTAAAAATGAAGTTCAGAGGAAAGGCCCATGCTGGATATCCAAATTTTTGAGTTGTTAGTGTATACTACATGATATTTAAAGCCAGGATACTGCATGAGATCGAAACCATAAACTCATTATTAATAAAAAAAAGTAGAAAATATCTAAGGGCTGAGAAATACCAGCAATAACATTTGGAAAAAAAGGGAACCCCCAGGAGAAAGCAGAATGAGTGGCTAGTATGGTAGGTGGTAGCCAGTGATAAAGTCTGTTAAGGATGAAGGTGCATAAATGGTAGGTGTTGCCAGTGGGTTAAAATAAGTTGTGGAAAGAAAATTTAGCATTGTGTTTAATAGTGGAGGGATCTTGTGACTTTAATAAGAATGGTTTATATGTAGTTATGGGGTCAAAAACAAAATTGGTGTGAAATTAAAGACAGAATAAATGACTAATGAATTAATTAGCTAAGCAGCTATCATCACTTTTCTGATATTACAAAAAAATCTAGTCATAGATTATAGACTTTGTTGTAGATGCTCACAACACCATCTGTAAACTAGTCCCACAAAAAAAAAAAAAAAGAAACCTGAACCTATTAAGTGTAGAGCAGCATCATAGGGTTGCTATATATAAAAAACAGACTGTAGGGAAAATAACTTGATTTTGAAGATAAATAAATGAAAAAAAAAAACAATATGATGGTGACAGAATCTATATGCTAAAGTGAACATAATAAGTTTATGATCAGTTACAAAAAGTGATTAATTTCTTGGATATTGACTCAGTCAAACAGACTGGAAATAAACATATTTGTGAGAAGTTTGATAAATATTGAATATTGATTGACCTTTTAACATTATTAAAGAAGTAACTTTGCTTTGAAATATTTTGGATTTTTTAAAAGTGTTTGTATTTTGAAGACATATCTTGTAATATTATGAATAAAGAATTATATCTGCAGATTGCTTAGATTGATTCAAAATGAGGAAAGAGTGGGGTACAGAAAAAATAACACGGTCTATGAGTTAGTAATCAGTGAAACTGAGTGATTATGTAAGAGTACCCATGATTTTTATAACTCTGATTTTTTTATATTTTGATAATTTCTATAATGAACTGTTAAAGAACTCAGATAATTTATTTACTATTACAGGAAAGAATGACTAGGAGGAGAGACATTAGAGAAAGCAAGTGTCAGTAACTTCCAAGGAATTATTTTAACATTATATTTTTCAAAACAATGAAACCTCAAGAGGGTTGTTGAAAGAGAGAGATAAAATTTTGCTTACAGGATGAAAGCTGACAGGATGCAGTAGAGTTGAAAATTTAATGACGTGTGACAGAGAGAAGATGACTGGTGAACTAAAGTCCTTGGAAAGGCAATATTGGCTCCCCAGATGGAATCTGGTGCACAAGTGGAGTAGTTTTCTTTTGCCTATAGCACAAACTATTCATCTTTAATATAAAGAGAGAAGGTGGCTGATATAACTATATGTGCTGGAGAGCAAGTCATATGGTAATGGAATTTGAGCAAGTTCTCTTCTGCTAGAAAATGGAATAAGAAGCAAGATCACCAGCTAAGAGATAAGTTAGCAGAGAAGAAAGGAGAACTCTTAAAGATTCATCTAGAAGAATGGAAGAGGAGGTAACTAGAGAAATGTAATGTACATGCCAGAAAGCATCAAAGGCTCATTTGAGACTTATGGTAGAGAATTTGAGATTAAATCAGCATAGTTTTGAACAATTTTGTCCATGCCAATCATCATAGATCTAGCTGCATCCAGTTATTTTATCTCTAATTGTTTTTCTACACTGTCTTACTATTAGAAACGTGACTCATTAGAAGAGACCCTAAGCTGGAAAACATTGAAGGCAAAGGAGAAGGGGTTAGAGGATGAGATGGTTGGATAGCAACACCAACTCAGTGGACGTGAATTTGAACAAACTCTGAGAGACAGTGGAGGCTAGGGAGCCTGGCATGCTGCAGTCTATAGGGTCGCAAAGAGTCACACATGACTCAGTGACTGAACAACACCATATATGATGATAATCTCCTCCTTACAACTTATGATTTTTCGTTCTTAGGAAAAAAGGAAAATCATGAGAAATAATGCCATACATAAGCTTATCCCAACCTAACTTTCCAGGCTTCTTTTAGTTGTCTTCTCCCTAGTTGTCTCCATTCTCTTGTCAAAAGCCTTTTTTTACTTGCTTTGCCCAAATAACAGTTTCCCAACAATATGTGTAATTAAATGAATAAAGGACATGATTAATTAATGGATAGTTAATACAAAACTGTTAGTCATTTAGATTGTATAGTTTCCCAGTCCGGCTTTCTGGGAAAGTTATATATTTTAGACTAGAGACCATAATTTACTGATTTTTATACTCCCAGAATCTAGTAAGATGCCTGAATTAGGCATGTAGGAAGATGCTTAAGCAGTAAGCTGTTAATAACTGTTGGTTGAATGAAAATATTTAATACATCTTTTCTACATTTTATACATTACCCTCACAAAGAGAAACTGGATCTTAAAACTTACTTTTTAAAATTAAACAATGAAATATTCATCTGTAAATTTGCTAAAGAGTTGATGATACTATAGGTCTTAATGCATATTTAATCATAAAAATATAGAAAGACTATAAATTAATTTAATTATACCTTAAGATATAGGTATATGCCCATATTTAACTAAAATAACCTATATGCCAGTGCCTAGAACAATTTGGCACATAATAGTACAGGGTAGAAAAAAGTTTTCCTTCATCTTCTGAGGATACAGACTGGTTCTGAAAACTAAGTTGGCAAAGATTAATTGGAGAAAAGCATACAAATTTTATTAAGTTGTTATATGCACATAAGAACCTTCATAAAAGAATGAAGACCTGATGAAGTGACCAGTGTAGGAAACATTCACATCTTTGTAGACAAGGAAACAATACAATTTGTGAAAAATTGGCAATGCAAAAGGATATCAGCTAGGGCTAGCAAATGATGAAGTAATTAGAAAGACAAAAGTTGGTTTAACAAGTTTTGTTTGTACAGATTTCTTGGCCTTCAATTCCCTATGACTTCCCTTCTCTTGGTATAGGGAGGGTACCTTTTACACTGAAGTTTTATGATCTGTCTCAGGGAAGGGTAAAGGCAGAAGGTCAGAGTGACCTTACTGTGCTGCTTTTTTTTTTTTTTTACTTTTTAATTCTTTTTGCTTATGATATTTAATATACCAAGGTGTCATATTTTAGGGTAGCATGTTCTAAACCTTGTTAATAGCATAACAGATGCTCAATAAACACTTTTTGAAGGAATAAGAAGTAAATGGGTGGATGCCTTATTATTATATATGTATACATAATATGTTGGATATAGGTACACACATATATGAAGACATTATGAAGTGACCAGCGCAGGAAACTGGTCAGTTTAATTTTCAGACCCAACCAGGATCTGAAAGGCCTGAAATGCCAGAGTACATCCAAATACAGCAAAAAAAAAAAAAAGAATTAGGGCAGCTGTTTTTGAGTCTAAACAGTCTACAGAACATGCCAGTGTCTGGTGATTAAGTCTGATCCTTTCAGTTCTTAGTGAGTTTGATACTGGGGAAGACCTTTGATTCTTTTGAATTAAATGTGGCAAGCTATCTTTTCCTTAACACAGTGGTACAGTTCATAAATGTCTAAGTCACCATTGGTCAAGAATTGGGATGAGATGGAAAGCACATGAGGATTTGATGCCATAATGGTGTCTACTTATCTTTGATGTGAAGTGTGAAGGACTTGAAGCAGGCTTTGTGGGATAGTCTGACCAACAGAATTTAGAAAAATTAGATTTAAAAATTAGGCTTAAATTCAAAGAGCTAGCTAAATTGGTGGACATAGAATGTGCTGCTGGGCAAAAAGGGAAATTAGCAAAAATTTCAATTTTCTACCTGTTGTTAGTGGCTAAGCTAAAAAATATATGTCTGAAAGATGCTTTCTTAATATAGAATAAAAATAAATCACACTAGAAATCTCTGTCAGTCAGTGGAAAAGGCTTCTTATGCTTCCACATCCACCTGGGTAGCTGGTACATTTATGACTAAATTAACTCAGTGAAGACCACTATTAAATAGGATAGTATATAAGAATGAAAGGTCATGTGCCGGGAGCCGGTGAGGCATTCCACTCGTGACAAAGGTCATGAGGAAGGAGGCTCGGCATATGCAAAGGCGGGATCGAGCCTCAGGAGTCCGCCCAGATATTCTCGAGCATCTACCCCCCAAAAAAACCAGAGTCTGCCTACTTTATTGCTTTGTGCTCTCACCTCTGACTTTACTGGGGGCTGTCCCCTACCACCATCTCGCTCTCTCTGTCAAAGAGTTAACTTACAGCTCCAATTAATAAAGTTCCTGGGCAATTAGGAGTGTTTAAATCCAAACCCCTCAGATGGCTCTCTAACTCACCTGACAAGTTTACCCGGACTCCTACAGCTATGCATACGATTGTTTACAGTCTCCCAGCCTCCAGAGGCACGGGAAGCTTAAGATATTCAAATAGCTTAGAGCCTCTCAGAGAGTTAGAAACTGTCAGAATAAGACTAGTAAAGGATTTCATTGATGAGTCAATGTTTGTTGCCAAGTTTTCACATCCCCTAAATTGTATCCTTGAATATGTATTAATTAATAGTTGGTATATAGAAAAAATAAGTAGTGGCCTTGGTGTTAGTAACTTTAGACCCTTAAGGTAATAAATTCTTTCCTTTGTTGTAAACCCATTACACATCCGCCCTATAGGAATGCAATTTTATCTTTGGAAGATGGCGCCAAACCTTAAAATAATTACTCTTAGAGAAAATAAGTCTTTATTGATAAGTCCTTGTCAAGAGTCATAAAATGTTAGTAGGCCTTCTGGCCAGAAGATGATGTAAATCACCTAAACCATTTGTATTTGCAGGAAAGAAACCCTGGTTTTTGATAAGAATCAAAGACTGCTGACTTTGCATCCCCTATTATCCTCTATGTGTAACTTAGGGTATATAAGCCCCTGTTGAAAATAAAGCTACGGGCCTTGCTCACCAACGCTTGGTCTCCCCATGTCATTCTTCCCTTTAACTTCCAGCTGAATCTCCATCTGGAGCGCGGAACCCACCACGCTTACTAATTATGCCTGGGCTTCTAAGACCCACTCGAGAAGGTGTCTAGGGTGAGGCACCTTCCGCTATTCGAGAGGGCGCCTGCAGCCTACGTAAGTGGTGCAAACTTCTTGTCTTGAAGTTTTATTGGTCTCCCGTGTAAACCAAGCTACTCAGCCTTTTTTCTCCACTGAATTTTCCTACTGAGCTATCCTCATTCTATTATTCTTTATATCTCTAATTAGCATATAAATAGTTGCCTAGGCCGTCTCTCCTTCGAATACCCTGGATCAGCTGGGGCTGGTCCCCGGCAGTCATGGTCAGGTGACCATGAATTCCCAAGCTATTCTGTTAAAAAATTAGTTTTTTTTTTTTTTTTTTAATAGCAGAGACCTGGCAAATCATTGCATAGATGCATAAATGCTTAGAATTATGAGGGAGGGTAGAGTATCTCTGTTTCCAGAAAAAATATTAAGTGGAAGAAGGTCCTTAAGTTGATAAATAAGTAAACTTGTATAAGCAGACATTTCTGGGTAGTGGCTATTTATTAATTTGTTGCAGCTGGTGAATTAGGTATTTTGGCAGATCTACTCTGATAGGGGTAAGTGCCTACATTCCTTTTGAGGTAATATAGATGTTATAAATGAGGCCAAGTCTAAACTGGCTTTATATGACACATTTAATTACGGGGACTATGACTTATATTATAGTATGACAAATGATCCCCCAATTGTCTGTGCCTTCTGTAATCTTGTATTTCAAGTCTAGTGAATATATAAGAGGCAGTAACTCACTGTTGTACTGTCTAAAGGAAGAATATGCCAGCAATTCAAAAGAAGCTATATAAAGGCAAGAAGCAGAAAAGATAAAAGAAGAAAATGTTGAGATACCTGACAGAACTGGGTGGACTTGTTTAGGTGTTCAATTCTTTTTAAAAATGTGATTAAAAAAACAGAGAAATTTGACAGGATTCCCATTAAGGAGTCAGTTGCTCATTATCAACATAGGGTGGGATGTAGAAGTGAGAGAACTGCTCCAGGCATCTCTTGCATTGTTGCCACATCTAATATTCTCTCTTTATTCCTAGCTTAAATAAATTTAAATGTAGTAAAGACGATCATGCTTTAGAATGAAACAAGTTAAATGAACAGGGAGTAGGAGAGAAGGGTTGTAAATTTATACTATAAAGTGAAGTGAAAATAAAAAGCCTAGATTTTCCTGTCTAACCCCTGAATGGGCACCTTAAGATGTATGCAAAGAATTGAGTGACATGTTCAGAGGATAGTCTGAAACACATTTTAGATTTTCTAGATACAGTAGTTCAATATAATCCCTTTACCACATACAAACAGCACTCTGATAGATCTGAAGGCTACATTGGTAGTATACAAAGATGTGTGGTAGAAGAAATTAAATTGAAACTTGAAAAACAAATTGTAAAGTTGTATTGGAAAGTTTAGTCTGTAGTCATAGACTTTACCTGGAGAAGGAAATGGCAACCCACTCCAGTGTTCTTGCCTGGAGAATCCCAGGGACAGGGCAGCCTGGTGGGCTGTGGTCTATGGGGTCGCACAGAGTCAGATATGACTGAAGCGACTTAGCAACAGCAGCAGCAGCAGCAGCATAGATTTCACCAGAGTCAATAATTTGGTTGGATATTGTATGTGAATGAGGCGCATTTCCCCTACCCTTTCCATAGACCAATTCAGTTTTTCAACCATTAATTGGTCAAACTAAGTATTGTTTTTCTCCCATTTCTCCTCTGTACTAAATATTAAGCAACACAGTATTCCACTAGGTTGATGAGAGATCACTATTATGATTAAGGGAATGATTGAAGGGAAATGTTTAATTCCCTGTAAAGCCCTTTTATCAATCTTATATGGCCAGTATACAAAACAGATGCCTCCAGAAGGTTGACAATACATGAACAGAATTAAACAATTTGATTTCTTAGATTGATTCAGTTGTACTTGATATACAGTAGGCGCCATAGGAAGTAAAACAAGTCATGGTGGACAGCAGGTCACAAGCCTAATGCATTTATCTCCATACAAATTTGGAGTCCATCCAGGCACAAAAGTCAGATTGCCAGATTGAGCAGATAAAAGATAGAAGCCAGTTAAATGTGAAATAAAGATAAAAAAAAAAAAAAAAAACTTTTGTAGTATAAATATGTCCTAGAGATTGCATGGTACAAATAATGTATTTTATCTTGCAACTCTGTGTGACATTGTTCTAGATTACAATTTGATATATAATTATTATTTTTGCTACAGGGATATTTGAATTGCTGTAGCTTAGTGAGACAGGATTTGGATTTGGTAACCATTTAAAATATTTTAATGCACAACATTGATGATATCATGAGTTGTATCCTCTGAGAAAGAAGTACAGGAAGAGTTAAGGACTATAGTCACTCATATACAAATAGAGACTAACTGATAAATCCAACTAAAATTCAAGTGTCAGTCCAGTCTGTGAAATTCCCAGAAGTTCTCTACTCAGAGGCATTGTGTGCAGCTGCTTTTCACAGCCCATTAAATAGACACTTACTACCTTTCTATGAGATGTTTTCATAAACTGCCTTAACCATAAAAGGACATCAGATAATTCAGAAGCGAGAAATGATGATCATGGCTGGGGTGATATGAGACATATATTCAAATATAGAAGAAGCCCACCAAAGATTACTCATAAGATGGAAATCATATATTTCTGAGCATTCTAACCAGGAAACATTCCAAGGAATCCACCTTGCTCATGAGGAGATTAATTCATGCCCATAGAACTGAATATAGAACACTCCAAGGACTTTTCTGCCCTCATTGCTACTTGAGATAAACAATGTGATTCTCCCCAACTGGAGGAAAATAGACTTCCAGGTTCCCAATTGAGGATTTCATTGTTGGTTGGAAATCATCTGCAATATACCCTGCAGATGGTAAAATCTTAGTGACAGAAGGTCAGAGCTGAGAGCTGTTTGTTTCGTAGTAGAAGAGAAATTAGGCTTGGGTTGCTTAGGGCACTTTTTGAATATTTACAGACTGTTGGGCAGTAGCTCATGCCCTTTCAATATGGAGAGGCAAGCAGAATCCTAGATGTCTAGACAATAAAAGCATCATCCTATGGGATTCTCAGTTATGGAAACATCTATGGGAATCTACAGAAAAAAATCAAAGTGGTTCATGTAGATAACTGTGTGTGTGATTGTCTATGTGGCAGACAAACAATCACAAACAAAAATCAGTTGCCAGCTTTGAAGGGGATTACAGTGCTAAGGCAAATGACTTTGTCAGACCTCCACAGCTTTCTCCCTAAGTATATGAAATATTCAGAAATAGAGGTACTCACACCATGTACTGGTGGACAAAGAGAATATGCATTATCTTGCATGTTATGAAACTGCTATAAGGAGAAGAAACAATACACATTTTAGACAGAAGAGAGCTAACTGAAAATGGCTTGAGGAATAATTCTCCAGTCAAGAGTTCTCCCGTATCTAGCAAGTGGATTATATTGGATCTATACCAGTAGCTCCATGGACCTATACTGATAGTTTCTGCAAATGTGTTAAATGGAATTTACACTTATTCTACTTTATGGTTTAGTTTTATAAAGTAAAATTTTGAGAGAGGAAATTTTCCATTAATTCAGATAACCTGAATATATTTTTTATAATTGTATTATATAGTTTGTTGCTGCCAATATACCAATAACAACAACAAAAAGTGGCAAGGAAACAGTATAAAGACAAAAGACAGACCATACTCCTACCATACTCTCAGAACACTGATCTCATTTAAAATTAAAATGGGTAATTGAAGTACCTGTTACTCAAAATAAGCGATGAAAATATTTTAAAGTATAGATTATTTAAATAATTGTGTTAGGCTACATATAAAAGTAAGTAAGCCAAGGTCTTGACTAGAAAGGTTTCAAAGACATGAGAATAAGAAATGGAGGATGATGAAACTATGGAATATTCTATCTTTCTGATCTCAAAATTTTTTCTTTGATTTTGTCTGATTCCAGAGTCTCAAGCTCAGGTTCAGTTCGGTTCAGTTCAGTTCAGTTCAGTCCCTCAGTCGTGTCTGACTATTTGTGACTCCATGAATTGCCTTCCTGTCCATCACCAACTCCTGGAGTTTACCCAAACTCATGTCCATCGAGTCGGTGATGCCATCCAGCCATCTTATCGTCTGTCATCTCCTTCCCCTCCTGCCCCTAATCCCTCCCAGCATCAGGGTCTCTTCCAATGAGTCAACTCTTCTCATGAGGGGGCCAAAGTATTGGAATTTCAGCTTCAGCATCAGTCCTTCCAATGAACACCCAGGACTGGTCTCCTTTAGGATGGACTGGTTGGATCTCCTTGCAGTCCAAGGGACTCTCAAGAGTCTTCTCCAACACCACAGTTCAAAAGCATCAACTCTTCAGCACTCAGCTTTCTTCACAGTCCAACTCTCACATCCATACATGACCACTGGAAAAACCATAGCCTTGACTAGACGAACTTTGTTGGCAAAGTAATGTCTCTGCTTTTTAACATGCTTTCTAGGTTTGTCAAGCTCAGGTGGACCTATATAAATCCCACGATGTTAATAGTATAAATACACACTGTGTGTCTTATAGGCTGTTACATTTGACAGCTCCTGTTCTTATATCTACTGTAAAATGTATCATCACTTCACCCCATGTAGCCAAATTGGGGTTGACCGTGATTGCAATTCCATAACTTATCAACAGAGACAGTCCTGTATTTGTCGTTGTTGTTATTGTTTGTTTGTTTGTTTTTACTAGTCAGATCATTTGGCATCCATCTCAAGTGGATCTGATAAAAAGTGTCAGTCGGTTTTCTGCCTTGTTTGCCCTTGGCTCTCCTCCTGAGCCAAAAGGAGAAAGCCTGAGCAGGGAGAGAGGGATGTAGATGAAAAAATGATACATAGGAACAGAGGAGATCCTGTAAACAGGGGAATGCTCATAAATAGCTCAGAGTACTAGGAATGAAGTCAATCATGCCATTTTCTTGAGAGTATCTCAAATCTAGAGAATAATCCTATTCACTATTTTTTTCAAATCTAGTACTGTCTACAGGCTGATGCTGAGAGAAAACCACTGTGGAGACTGTCATTTTCACAGAAGGAAAATTAGATTTCTACTGATTTATGTTGTTCAGTCACTAGGTTGAGTCCGACTTTTTGCAACTACATGGACTGCAGCACACCAGGCTTCCCTGTCTTTCACTGTCTCCTAAAGTTTCCCCAAACATGCCCATTGAGTCAATGATGCTATCTAATCATCTTATTCTCTGCTGCCCCCTTCTCCTCTTGCTCACAATCTTTCCCAACATCAGTCTCTTCCAATGAGTCGGCTCTTCACATTAGGTGGCCAGAGTATTTGAGTTTCAGCTTTAGCACCAATTCATCCAGTGAATATTCAGGGTTGATTTCCTTTAGGATTGACTGGTTAATGAGTTCTGCCTAAATATTATAGTTGGATAATCTGGGAGAGTGAAATGATTTTATATATCCTGATGACTCAGCTTCAGGGTAGTCCAAAACAGTGAACCATCAAATTGTGCTATATAGGCTTTATTACCATTGAGATTGATTTATGAATCGGTTGAGAGAACTACTTCAAAGGAATAATATAGGTGGAGAATTCTGACTAGCTCCCTTCTTTGGGACCACAATCCATGATAATACCTTATGTATAATGAGAAATATATTGCTGACATGTGACTAGTGTCAAAGCTTGGTTTGCTCTTCTGATTATACCTAATGTGAATTTAGATAGAAGACATAAGTTTGAGTAAACTCCAGGAGGTGGTGAAGGACATGGAAGCCTGAGGTGCTATAGTCCATGGGGTCATAAAGAGTTGAAAACAACTTAATGACTGAACACCAAAAACATTTAAGGAAAGCAAAAATTAAATCAAGATCATACTAAGTGATAAGATTTCTGATGTTACTTAGTTTCTGTATATCACCAAAATTATCCCTATTAAGGTTGGTGAAAAATTTATATGAAATCTTGTGAGATGGGATTGTATTTAATGGCAGAATATTATCCTATAACAGGCTCGTGGAATATAGGATAATTTAGACTGCATAAATCCCAGTAATATTTACTGATAACATATGTGATGGTTTGATCATCCCTGAATCAGCTATGCCAGTGCTATGCCCTGCTATGTTCTGAAAGGATTTTGGGAGCTGGTCTAGGGATCTAAGTTAGTCTAAAACAACATTCCTAGAGGCTCTTTGCAATCATGAAATTAATTTACAATCTGAATAAAGATTCTAGCAGGACTTTTCTTCCAAGAAACTTTGGAGACTTTAATGTCTAGAGGAAAATAAAGTTGTAAATAATTGGACTAATAAAATAATTTTTCTAAGGTAGTGATGCTAAGAGAAGGCATGATTTCTCACCCAAGAACGACTGCTGGATGTTTTAGTCATCATAGATTATTTTAAAATCAGTGATTAAGATTTCTAGAAGATCAAGTTAAATAGATGCATCTATGGGTACTTTATTCATTATAAGCTTATGACATAAGTTATAATAAGTTCCCACCTGGGTAATGGCAACTTTTCTTCTTTTGCATTGTGACTTATCTGGGATGAAATAGATAAAAGAACAACACTCTGTCATCTCTATGAGAAGTTACATGATAATATCTGGAAGCTGATGTACTAGTAATCTGTTGCTATATAATGACCAAGATGGCCTAAATGTTCCCTTTAGTGTTACCAAACTTTAGACAGGTTTCTTCCTTACTGGAAGGCCTTGACCTTCCTTTTCTTAGAGTATTTACTTTAGTAACATTGCCATTGTAAATTCTTTCTCTATCATTTAAATGTATCATTTCTGGGTTCTTTAACAACCCAGAAATGTTTTTTTCAAAGGCCTTGGAGTCATCTCTTTGAAATGTTAGCATTAAGAAAGGTAGCACCTCTGTCACCTCTTCTCTGTTGAGGGTGGGAGCCTAACTTCCACAAATGCTGGTCAGCAAACATAAATGTCAAATGACCTCATCTCCTTGATCAGCCCTCCTCCTCATGTTCTCCATCAGCTAACTGAAGTTAAAATAACTTCTTTTGTCTTTTATTTCAGCAGAATTGTGTTCTATCTCTCTCATCAATAGACTTGAATAAGATATTGCTTATTATTTTTAACAGTATCTTTTACAATTTTTCTTTGACAGTAACCATATTATCATGAACTCAGCGTCTTGAGGCAATGCATATTTACTATAGGAGTAGATGTGAAGGTACTATTGATCTGGAGTTTTGAGAGAGACTACCAATTAGCTATTTCCCTTTGAGCTACTGAAATACACTAATAGTCATCATTTGTTAATAGGATACCTACATTCTTTAACCAGTTGTAACCAATTAATTCTCTTATCTCTGTTGCCTTATATTGTTTTACTTTATTTCATCCACTGATAACCATCTGTAAAGTTATGTATTTGTATGTTGTTTTTGTACAATAAAAATGTAAGTTTCATGAGTGATAGGACTTTGCATTTTTCCTACTCATGCATTTTCAGCAACTAGAACAATAGCAGGTATATCATATGTCCTCTATAATATGTTTTGAGTAAATGAATGAATGATTATTATACTGGAATGTTTCATTTCTTATGCTCTTAAAAGAGATATGTAAATAAAATCCTTTAGACAAAGTATTTATTATTTTGTAACTGTTATGGTTAGTTTTTTTTTCTTTTTCTCTCTTTTTGTTGACAAATCTGGAGAAAATCAAGCTTGATCTTCTATTTTATAAATCTCTGGGGAGAATCTGCCTTTTCAGTGTCTGCTAAAAGAGAAACTGGAGAAGGCAATGGCACCCCACTCCAGTACTCTTGCCTGGAAAATCCTATGGACAGAGGAGCCTGGTAGGCTGCAGTCCATGGGGTTGCTAAGAATCGGATACGACTGAGCGACTTCACTTTCACTTTTCACTTTTCACTTTGATGCATTGGAGAAGGAAATGGCAACCCACTCCAGTGTTCTTGCCTGGAGAATCCCAGGAACAGGGGAGCCTGGTGGGCTTCCATCTATGGGGTCGCACACAGTCGGACACGACTGAAGTGACATAGCAGCAGTAAAAGAGAAACAACTAAAATGAATTTCCAAGTTTAATGTTTCCCGGGGGCATTCAGTTCTACAGCCTTCAATCATTTTCTCATCCTTGCTCTCAAATGCTTGAGTCTTTTAGGCATTTGGTAATTTCCAAAGCATTTTTATCTATCTGAAAATTTTTACATGGGTAGAGTGCTTTTCTTCATGCTCTTTAAATATCAATTTTACTTTTTTACTTTAGCTTCATAGTTTTATATATTTCAGTGAATGATGGTTGATTCTTCCCATTAAAGCCTTCTCAAAGCTAAAAACCTTCTAGTTCAAAGCCCTGGATAATAATTTATCAACATTTTTGAAGTCTGTCAAAGATCTTGAAACACTAGGATGCTCTAATACTGAGTTACTCTTTCATTTTGCTGACTTACTACTTCTATAAGCTTATACCCAGAGGTTCTTGAATTTAGTTGACTTTAGATCTTCTCAGATTTGTGTGTGTGTGTGTGTGTGTGTGTGTGTGTGTGTGTGTGTGTGTGAAGTTTCAGGAATCCTGATAAACTGAGAGGTGTAAGGAACAATAATCCCTTTGGTCTTAAAAAAAGGACAAGAAGAGTAGAGATCAGAATCCAGACCAAGATGGTAACATAGGCAGTTCCTCAGTTTCTCTCTTCCTCCAAGTTCACTGAATGTACAGCTATGCACAGAGCAATTCTCTCTAAGAGAAATCCATAAAACTGTCTGTGTATCTTCCTGAGTCAGGAAGATCCCCTGGAGAAGGAAATGGCAACCCACTCCAGTGATCTTGCCTGTGAAATCCCATGGACAGAGGAGCCTGATGGGCTACAGTCCATGGGATTTCAGAGTTGGACACTACATCTCAACTAAACAACAAACACGCCTACACATTGAGTGAGAAAATACCTGTATCAAAATGTTGAGACAAACCCTTGCCATAAACCTCATCACCGTTGTAACACAGCTGATCAGAAGTGAACCCCCAACTTGCAGATTGTCTCTGAGGAGAACATGATTTGGACTGCACATCTAGTGCTACAACTTTTAAGGCATCATCCAAAGAACATGCCCTCATATTGCCTAGGTTTGAAAGCTGATGGGTCTTGCATTCAGGAGTCCCACAGAATATGTCAAAAAAGGTAGTTTTTAATGGGCACAACTATGGCTGCTTCCCCAGGGACCAAAGCAGAGGGAACAGGCAAAAAAGTCCATATCCAAGTCTTTGGCTGCAAAGGGTTTGACTGCATACTTTATGAACTGTGCCTAAGTTTCTAGCTTCTAATTAACATGCATCTAGGTGCTGGCCATAATTCTCCTGAGAACTTAGATGGGGCTGGTGTATACATCCACCATATTCTCCAGGAGAAATTCTGTCATTTGTAACAACATGGATAAACTGAAGGACATCATGCTAAGTGAAAAAGAAAGGTCAGATAAGACAAATACTCTTGTATTACTTATAGGGGGAATCTAAATCTATGTCCTCTTGGAAATAGAGAGTAGTAATGGTGGTTGCTAGGGACTAGGTTATTGGGGACATTGGGAGTGGTTATTGCAGAATCTGGTTCCTTGTGATTGTGGAGTTCAGGATTCCATTCCCCTGCTGTTGTCAGCTGATGATTATGGCTAATAATGGGGGCTTTGCAGGTGAAAGTAATGGCAAAGAACCCGCCTGCCAATGCAGGAGACGTAAGAGACACGGGTTCAATCCCTTCTCCAGGTCAGGAAGACCCATGGAGGAGGGCATAACAATCCATTCCAGTCTTTTTGACTGAGGAATCCCATGCACAGAGGGGCCTGGCAGGCTACAATCCATGGGGTCACAAAGAGCTGGACATGACTGAAGAAACTTAGCACAGCATGGTTAATTGTGGAGGGAGATGAATGAAGAGGTTAGACAAGAACAAGAAGTACTGTAAATCAGCACAGATGCTCAATGAGGAGGAAAAATATGGAATTTTCAGCTCTTCTTATTGATTTTCTTCAATAAAGGTCAATGCCCACACCAAATTTCTGTTTACATAGAATTCTGGACCATATTTTCATTTCCTCAGGAAATGAGATACCAGACTGTAGGCTTATAGAAACTGTAGAGATAAATGCTAGACAACAAATAATTATAGGAAACAAAGAAAACCCACAAGATAGGCTTAGAAAAATCTAGCAGGTGGCAAAGAGAGTGTATGGCTCTTTCAATTCCAGGAAGAAAAAATACATACATATATATATAGAATCAATTGCATTCTGTGAGAACCTATAATCATGTCAGTGCTTTAATATCATAATTGAAAGCTTCATATTAAAAATAACAAAATGCTAAGCCAAGCAATTCAGTGATTGAGGTATCAGAATTAATATGTCTGCTGCTGGTGCTGCTAAGTTGCTTCAGTCGTATCTGACTCTGTGCATTCCCATAGATGGCAGCCCACCAGGCTCTGGTGTCCCTGGGATTCTCCAGGCAAGAACACTGAAGTGGGTTGCCATTTCCTTCTCCAATGCGTGAAAGTGAAAAGTGAAAGTGAAGTCTCTCAGTCATGTCTGACTCTTTGCGAACCCATGGACTGCAGCCTACCAGGCTCCTCCACCCATGGGATTTTCCAGGCAAGAATACTGGACTGGGTTGCCATTGCCTTCTCCGATTGATATGCCTATCTGGAAGCAAATATACAAATCTTAACTGAAAAAAAAAAAATTTCTAAATCCAAGGCTTTTATACTAGTTCACTTCAGTCACTCAGTCATGTCTGATTCTTTGTGACCCCATGGACTGCAGCACGCCAGGCCACCCAGTCCATCACCAATACGTAGAAATTATTCAAACACATGACCATCTAGTTGGTGATGCCATACAACCATATTACCCTCTGTCGTCCCTTTCTCCTTACGCCTTCAAACTTTCCAAAAATCGGGGTTTTTTCAAATGAGTCAGTCCTTTACATCAGGTGGCCAAAGTATTGGAGTTTCAGCTTCACCATCAGTCCTTCTAATGAATATTCAGGACTGATTTCCAGTAGGGTGGACTGGTTGGATATACTTGCTGTCCAAGGGACTCTCAAGAGTCTTCTCCAACACCACAGTTCAAAAGCATCAATCCTTCTGCATTCAGCTTTTTTTAAGTCCAACTCTCCATACATGACTACTGGAAAAAACATAGCTCTGACTAGATGGACCTTTGTTGGCAAAGTAATGGCTTTGCTTTTTAATATGCTGTCTACATTGGTCATAACTTTTATTCCAAGGAGTAAGCATCTATTAATTTCATGGCTGCAATTACCATATGCTATGATTTTGGAGCCCAAGAAGAAAAAGTCTGTTCCTGTTTGCACTGTTTCCCCATCTGTTTTCCATGAAGTGATGGGGCCAGATGCCATGATCTTAGTTTTCTGAATGTTGAGTTTTAAGCCAGTTTTTTCACTCTCCTCTTTCACTTTCATCAAGAGGCTCTTTAGTACTTTACTTTATGCCTTATGGATGGTGTCATCTGCCTATATGAGGTTATTAATATTTCTCCCAGAAATCTTGATTCCAGCTTGTGCTTCATCCAGCCCAGCATTTCTCATGATGTACTCTGCATATAAGTTAAACAAGCAGGGTGACAATATACAGCCTTGATGTACTCCTTTCCCTAATTTGGAACCAGTCTGTTGTTTCATGTCCAGTTCTAACTATTGCTTCCTGACCTGAATACAGATTTCTCAGGAGGAAGGTCAGGTGGTCTGGTATTCCCATCTCTTGAAGAATTTTCCAGTTTGTTGTGCTCCACATAGTCAAAGGTTTTGGCATAGTCAAAAAAGCAGAAATAGATGTTTTTCTGGAACTCTCTTGCTTTTTTGATGATCCAACAGGTGCTGGCAATTTGATCTCTTGTTCCTCTGCCTTTTGTAATTCCAGCTTGAAGAGCTGGAAGTTTGCTGTTCACATATTGCTGAAGCCTGGCTTGGAGAATTTTGAGTATTACTTTGCTAGCATGTGAGATGAATGCAATTGTGCAGTAGTTAGTGTTCTTTGGCATTGCCTTTCTTTGGGATTGAAATGAAAACTGACCTTTTCCAGTCCTGTGGTCACTGCTGAGTTTTCCAAATTTGCTGGCATATTGAGTGCAGCACTTTCACAGCATCATCTTTTAGGATTTGAAGTAGATCAGCTGGAATTCCATCACCTCCACTAGCTTTGTTCATAGTGATGCATCCTAAGGCCCACCCAATAGACTTCACATTCCAGGATGTCTGGCTCTAGGTGAGTGATCACACCATTGTGATTATCTGGGTCATGAAGATATTTTTTGTATAGTTTTTCTGTGTATTCTTGCTACCTCTTCTTAATATCTTCTGCTTCTGTTAGGTCCATACCATTTCTGTCCTTTATTGTGCCTATCTGTGCATGAAATGTTCCCTTGGTATCTCTAATTTTCTTGAAGAGATCTCTAGTCTTTCCCATTCTATAGTTTTCCTCTATTTCTTTCATTGATCACTGAGGAAGGCTTTCTTATCTCTCCTTGCTATTCTTTGCAAGTCTGCATTCAAATGGATATATCTTTCCTTTTCTCCTTTGCCTTTCACTTTCCTTTTCACAGTTACTTGTAAGGCCTCGTCAGACAACGATTTTACTGTTTTTCGTCTTTTTCTTTGGGATGGTCTGATTCCTGCCTCCTGTACAATGTCACGAACCTCCGCCCATAGTGCTTCAGGCATTCTGTCTATCAAATCAGATCCCTTGAATCTATTTGTCACTTGCACTGTATAATCATAAGGGGTTTGATTTAGGTCATACCTGAATCATCTAGTGCTTTACCCTACTTTCTTCAATTCAAGTCTAAATTTGGCAATAAGGAGTTCATGATCTGAGCCACAGTCAGCTCCTGGTCTTGTTTTTGCAGACTGTATAGAGCTTCTGCATCTTTGGCTATAAAGAATATAATCAATCTGATTTCGTTATTGACCATCTGGTGATGTCTATGTGTAGAGTCTTCTTGTGTGTTGGAAGAGGGTTTTTGCTATCACCAGTGTGTTATATTGGCAAAACTCTATTAGCCTTTTCCCTGCTTCATTCTGTACTCCAAGGCTAAATTTGCCTGTTTCTCCAGGTATTTCTTGACTTCCTACTTTTGCATTCCAGTCCCCTATAATGAAAAGGACATCATTTTCGGGAGTTAGTTCTAGAGAATCTTGTAGTTCTTCATAGAACCATTCGATTTTAGCTTCTTCAACATTACTGATCAGGGCATAGACTTGGATCACTTTGATACTGAATGGTTTGCCTTGGAAACAAACGGAGATCATTCTGTCATTATTGAGATTGTATTCCAGTACTGCATTTTGGACTCTTTTGTTGACTATGATGGCTACTCCATTTCTTCTAAGGGATTCTTCCCCACAGTAGTAGATATAGTGGTCATCTGATTTAAATTCACCCATTCCAATCCATTTTAGTTCACTGATTCTTAAAATGTTGATGTTCAGTCTTGCCATCTCCTGTTTGACCACTTTTGCCTTGATTCATGGACCTAACATTCCAGGTTCCCATGCAGTTTTGCTATTTACAGCATCAGACTTTACTTCCATCACTAGTCACATCCACAACTGGGTGTTGTTTGTGGCTTTGGCTCCATGTCTTCAATAAGAGAAAATAAATCTTTCTAAGTCCAAGCCTCTTATACTAAAAATTATGCAAATGTTAACTCATAGTAAGTGTTATCAAACATAGATGATACTAAACTGCTATTAAAAGATACAGTGAAAACAACAAAGAACAGATTTTACATTCACTTATGCAATAAATATATCTTTATACTGTTGTCCCTCGGTATCTACTGAGAATGAATTGGTTTCTTAACACCTCAGACAGCAAAACTTGTGGATGCTCAAGTTCCTTATATAGTAGAGTTGATTGATAATCTGTGTCCAGGGTTTCATATCCCCAGATTCCACAAACCACAGACTTATTAAATCTGTGGATGCAGAATGTGCAGAATATGGATGCAGAACCTATAGATAAGGTGTGCTGACCTTATGTTATTAAAAAGCAAAGATGTTTTGAAAAATATAACCAAAATACTAAAGAAACCTAAAACAAATCATTATTGTTAATAATATCTAGTAACTGTACAAAATTCTCTCACTATTTCATAATAACTTAGGTTTTTGAGGCTCTGTGCAAGTTCATTGCTATAAAGTAGTTTAGTATATTGCAGTAGTTTAGTATGTTTCTTAATATTTTTAAGCTGTAGATAATCCCCTCTCTTCCTTCCTCTCTACCACCACTTCTCTTACTATCTCTCCTAAATTTGACCTTGCAGTTTGTTTGTTGTGAAATTCACTTGCTTGTCCTACCTTTTATTCACAGTGATTGTATCGTCACATTGTATTATGTAATGTTATTCTTTTATCAGAAAGCACAGAATCTTTGACTGTTCCTTTGTTTTACTAGCAGCTAGACATTTTATTACATCAAGGCTGTATATTGTCACCCTGCTTATTTAACTTATATGCACAGTACATCATGAGAAACGCTGGGCTGAAAGAAACACAAGCTGGAATCAAGATTTCTGGGAGAAATATCAATAACCTCAGATAGCAGATGACACCACCCTTTTGGCAGAAAGTGAAGAGGAACTAAAAAGCCTCTTGATGAAAGTGAAAGAGGAGAGTCAAAAAGCTGGCTTAAAGCTCAACATTCAGAAAACTAAGATCATGGCATCTGGCCCCATCACTTCATGGCAAATAGATGGGGAAATAGTGGAAACAGAGTCAGACTTTTATTTTTGGGGGCTCCAGAATCACTGCAGGTGGTGACTGCAGCCATGAAATTAAAAGACGCTTACTCCTTGGAAGGAAAGTTATGACCAACTTACAGAGTATATTAAAAGGCAGAGATATTACTTTGCCAAGAAAGGTCTGTCCAGTCAAGGCTAGGGTTTTCCCAGTGGTCATGTATGGATGTGAGAATTGGACTGTGAAGAAAGCTGAGTGGCAATGAACTGATGCTTTTGAACTGTGGTGCTGGAGAAGACTCTTGCAAGTCCCTTGGACTGCAAGGAGATCCAACCAGTCCATCCTAAAGGAGACCAGTCCTGGGTGTTCATTGGAAGGACTGATGCTGGGGCTGAAACTCCAATACTTTGGCCATCTCATGCAAAGAGTTGACTCATTGGAAAAGACCCCAATGCTAGGAGGGATTGGGGGCAGGAGGAGAAGGAGACGACAGAGGATGAGATGGCTGGACGGCATCACCGACTCGATGGACTTGGGTTTGAGTGAACTCCGAGAGTTGGTGATGGACAGGGAGGCCTGGTGTGCCGCGACTCATGGGGTCGCAAAGAGGCGGACATGACTGAGCGACTGGACTGAACTGAGATTTCATTTCACCAGGTAGCAAAATTCTATTTTTATATTTTCTACTTCCAATATTATTTGGATTATTTTATATGTTATACATATAAAGGAAAAACATCCATTCTTTACTTATTTTCAACTATTTGGTTTTATTGTGGTACAGTTTACATTGGTATAGAACACTCAGTCAGTTCAGTTCAGTCCCTCAGTCGTGTCCAACTCTTTGCGACCCCATGAACTGCAGCACGCCAGGCCTCCCTGTCCATCACCAACTCCAGGAGTTCACTCAGACTCATGTCCATCGAGTCAGTGATGCCATCCAGCCATCTCATCCTCTGTCATCCCCTTCTCCTCCTGCCCCCAATCCCTCCCAGAATCAGAGTCTTTTCCAGTGAGTCAACTCTTTGCATGAGCTGGCCATAGTACTAGAGTTTCAGCTTTAGCATCATTTCTTCCAAAGAAATCCCAGGGCTGATCTCCTTCAGAATGGACTGGTTGGATCTCCTTGCAGTCCAAGGGACTCTCAAGAGTCTTCTCCAACACCACAGTTCAAAAGCATCAATTCTTTGGCACTTGGCCTTCTTCACAGTCCAACTCTCTCACATCCATACATGACCACAGGAAAAACCATAGCCTTGACTAGACCACTAAGTTTTATCTAATAATAGAACAAAATGATGAGTTTATTCTCTGGCATCATCCAAAAATAATTGAAGAGTAATTCTGTTTGTTTTTTGCTTTTAACCATTAACGAATTAAATGTATTAAACATTTGATTTATTTCAGTTTATTGAAGATTGAGTTTTCTTTTTTTTTCCTTATTGATGTTTACAATTAAAACTTTTTGACATTGAGAGCTTCTTCAAGTTGATAACTAAATCTTGTAACATGACTGATAGCTTTTGATATGTTTTTATGACAGGTTATATCAGATCTATCCTACATTTTTTCTGCTCAGACTTGGAATTAGTTATTTTCACAAACAATCCTTATTTCTTTTGCTAGGGGAAGATAGGACTTCATGACCATCATCTGTGCTCTATGACTTCTTGTTAATAGGGGTAATAATTTGCTTGGGCTGCCATAACAAAACATTACAGACTTTGTTGTTTAAACAACAGACATTTATTTTTTCAAAGTTTTGGAGGTTGGAAGTCTAAGATCTAGGGGCTACAGGAAGGGTTAGCTTTTCTTGAGGTCTCTCTCTCCTTGGTTTGAAGATGGCTGCCTTTTTGATGCCTTTCATGTAATAATTCCCCTGAAATTGCACTTTGGTATCTCTTTGTGTTGACAGCTCCTCTTCTCATGGGGACACCAATCAGATTATATTACCCCCTCCCCCATATGACCTTGTTTCAACTTTGTTACCTTTTAAATGTCCTGTCTCCAAATACAGCCATATTTGGAGGTAACAAGGGTCAGGGCTTCAAGACAGGATTTTTGAGGAGACACAGTTCAGCCTGTAACACTGGCTGTTTATTATTCCAAAGTCTTAAGTGGAAATGATGAAGACATATATTATTTTTAAAAGATAATATATTGTATGTTATATGTATGAACCTTTCTTTTTCTTGATTTATTATTAAGTGAATATTATTCCTGGGAATAATTTAGGCATTTTTTCAGTTTTGTTTAACTGCTCTTGAATATAACCCATTTGAGATCTGTGCCAGCAAATTTCTAGACTATACATTTAATTAAAATAATTTTGTGGTATTTGGCCACTGACCACTATTTTTTTTTAATTTGCTTTAGATTTTAGAGGTTCCATTTTAAAATTTAGTTTTGTTGTCCTGTGAAACATTTTCATATTTCCAAAGTCAAATCCACTAATGGTTTCTGGTGAAGCTGCATCTCATTGTCAGTTGCTCTCATCAGTTGGACCAACTAAGCTTTTTATTCAGACTTAGAAATGCCTAATTTTAAGGGTTAATTCTTAATGGCAATTAACTTTCTGGATAATTAGTTCTTAAGGCCATCAGACTTCCTTTCATTTCATATCTTTTTTTTTGCCTGGTTACAATACCTCCAGAGTCTGTTTACTGTTGATGATTTGACACCTTCTACTCATAATTCTACTTATTTTTGGAGGAGGAAATGGAAACCCACTCAAGTATTCTTGCCTGGTAAATTCCATGGACAGAGGAGCTTGGCAGGCTATGCTCCAGGGGGTTGTAAAGAGTCAGACATGACTGAGCAACTGAGCACACACTCATAATTTAACCCCCTTCACTTTATAGTCATAGAGATGTTTTGTGAGGCCAATGTTTCAAAGATAGTTGTACCAACATATATATATGTCCCATCTACGGTTCTAGTAAATGCTTAACTGTGTGCATCAGGGAAGGCTGTAGGATTTCTTCAGTTATCAATTTTCATGATGTAAATACTACCATCATACCTGATTTCAATCTATCAATACGATGCCACTAAAGGCAGATTTGGGAGTAATGCTAACTGTCATTCTATATGAATCAGCTCTGCACATAACTGAAACCATCCTACATGTCCTATTTACATGAGATAATGACATTGCTTCATCTAGTTCCTGGAGATTACATTGTTTTCTTTGAACTTAGGCAGATTTTTCTAAAAATATCAACTAATAGATTTTAACATATGTTCTTCTATGTAATTTTTGAGAATAGATCATAAAAAGCAGTATAGCTTTCTCAGGTAAAGTCATATCTCTGACTTTCTGTCAGTGTATGTACCTTGGAAGACCTGAGCCACAGTATAAGTTTTCTATCTTCTCTGTTGTGGTAGACAGAGTATATGGAATGACCAAACTGAAAGAAATGGAGAGGAAAAAGGACACAGGTTTTTGTGTTTTACGAGCAGTAACAACCTATCCCCCAAATGACTCTGACCCCAGCCAATATCATCTGATTGAAATTGCATGACAGGACTCAGGCAAGATGTGCTTACTTAGATACCCTTAAACCTGTAATGAAGCACAAGCTGGAATTCTGTAATGAATTATGGAATTCTGTAATGAATTATATAATTCTGTAATGAATGGAAACCTGTAATGAAGCACAGGGATGGATGAAGCATGAGGCTGGAAGAAGCACAAACTAGAATCAAGATTACCGGGAGAAATATCAATAACCTCAGATATGCAGATGACACTACCCTATGGCAGAAAGTGAAGAAGAACTAAAGAGCCTCTTGCTGAAAGTGAAAGAGAAGAGTGAAAAAGCTGACTTGAAATTCAACATTCAGAAAACTAAGATCATGGCATCCTGTCCCATCACTTCATGACAAATAAGTGGGGAAGCAATGGAAACCATGGCAGATTTTATTTTCTTGGGCTCCAAAATCACTGCACATGGTTTCTGCAGCCATGAAATTAAAAGATGCTTGCTCCTTGAAAGAAAAGGTATGACTAACCTAGATGGCATTTAAAAAGCAAAGACATTACTTTGCCAACGAAGGTCCATCTAGTCAAAGCTCTGGTTTTTCCAGTAGTCATGTATGGACATGAATTTGAACCATAAAGAGAACTGAGCACCGAACAATTGATGCTTTTGAACTGTGGTGTTGGAGAAGACTCTTGAGAGTCCCCTGGACTGCAAGGAGATCAAGCCAGTCAGTCCTAAAGGAAATCAGTCCTGAATATTCATTGAAAGGACTGATGCTGAAGCTGAAGCTCCAATACTTTGGCTACCTGATGCGAATAACTGATTCATTGGAAAAGACCCTGATGCTGGGAAAGATTGAAGGCAGGAGGAAAAGGGGATGGAAGAGGATGAGATGATTGGATGGCATCACCAACCTGATGGACATGAGTTTGAGCAAGCTCCAGGAGTTGGTGATGTACAGGGAAGCCTGGCATGCTGCAGTGCATGGGGTTACAAAGAGTTGGATATGACTGAGTAACTGAACCTGTAAAGAGCAATAATTGCTCTTACTTTGCTTTTATCTAGGAATAATATAGATTTGCAAAAAATTAGAAATACAGTACAAAGTATTGCATTCAACCAAGTACCTCAAATTTTTTCTAGTCTCCTTTTATTGATCTTTATTCAAACCAGAAATTCATATTTAAATTTTAATCTATTAAGTATTGGGGCTGGCTTTATATACAGCATAGTGTATGGAACATCATTTCCACGTTTTGGCCAATGTTAAGGTATGTTTCTTATATGCCTGCTTTCTGGAGGGTTTTTATCATAAATGGATGTTGAGTTTTGGCAAAGGCTTTTTCTGCATCTTTTGAGATAATCATATGGTTTTTATCTTTCAATTTGTTAATGTGGTGTATCACATTGATTAGTTTGCAAATATTGGAAAGAATTGGAAATAATGTTGGAAGAATATTGAAAGAATCCTTGCATCCCTGGGATAAAGCCCACTTGTCATGATGTATGATCTTTTTTATATGTTGTTGGATTCTGTTTACTAGAATTTTGTTGAGGATTTTTGCAAGTATGTTCATCAGTGATATCAGCCTGTAGTTTTCTTTTTTTGTGTGGCATCTTTGTCTGGTTTTGGTATTAAGGTGATGGTGGCCTCATAGAATGAGTTTGGCAGTTTATCTTCCTCTGCAATTTTCTGGAAGAGTTTGAGTAGGATAGGTGTTAGCTCTTCTCTAAATTTTTGGTAGAATTCACCCGTGAAGGCATCTGAACCTGTGCTTTTGTTTGTTGGAAGATTTTTTACTTCAGTTTTGATTTCCATGCTTGTGATGGGTGTGTTAAGATTTTCTATTTCTTACTGGTTCAGTTTTTTGAAGGTTATACTTTTTTAAGAATTCATCCATTTCTTCCAAGTTGTGCATTTTATTGTTGTATAGTTGCTGATAGTAGTCTCTTATGATCCTTTATATTTCTGTGTTGTCTGTTGTGATTTCTCCATTTTCCTTTCTAATTTTGTTGATTTGATTCTTCTCCCTTTTTTTCATGATGAGTCTAGCTAATAGTTTGTCTATTTTATTAATCTTCTCAAAGAAACAGCTTTTAGTTTTGTTGATTTTTGCTAGTCTCCTTTGTCTCTTTTTCATTTATTTCCTGCCTTAATTTTTATGATTTCTTCCCTTCCACTAACCCTGGGGTTCTTTATTTCTTCTTTTTCTAGTTGCTTGAAGTGTAAAGTTAGGTCATTTATTCGATTTTTCTCTTGTTTCTTGAGGTAAGCTTGTATTGCTATGAACCTTCCCCTTAACACTGCTTTTATTGAATCCCATAGGTTTGGGGTTGTCGTGTTTTCATTTTCATTTATTTCTATGCATATTTTTAATTTCTTTTTTTATTTCTTCTGTGAATTGTTGGTTATTAAGAAGCATGTTGTTTAGCCTTCATACATTTGTATTTATAATAGTTTCCCACCCCCCCCCCACATTGGTTGACATCTAATCTTACCTCATTGTGATCAGAAAAGATGATTGAAATAACATCAGTTTTTTTAATTTACCAAGGCTGGTTTGATGGCACAGGATGTGATCTATCCTGGAGAATGTTCCATGTGAACTTGAGAAAAAGGTGAAATTCATTATTTTAGGGTGAAATGTGCTATAGATATCAATTAGGTCTAACTGGTCCGTTGTATCATTTAAAGTTTGTGTTTCCTCGCTAATTTTCTGTTTGCTTGATCTGTCCGTAGGTGTGAGTGGGGTATTAAAGTCTCCCACTATTATTGTGTTACTGTTAATTTCCCCTTTAATACTTGTTAGCATTTGCCTTACATATTGTGGTGCTCCTGTATTGGATGCATATATATTTATAATTGCTATATCTTCTTCTTGGATTGATGGTTTGATCATTATGTAGTGTCCTTCTTTGTCTCTTTTCACAGTGTTTATTTCAAAGTCTATTTTATCTGATATGAGTATTGCTACTCCTTCTTTCTTTTGGTCTCTATTTGCATTAAATATCTTCTTCCAGCCCTTCACTTTCAGTCTGTATGTGTCCCTTGTTTTGAGGTGGGTCTCTTGTAGATAGCATATACAAGGGTCTCGTTTTTTGTGTCCATTCAGCTAGTCTTTGTCTTTTGGTTGGGGTGTTCAACCCATTTACATTTAAGGTAATTATTGATAAGTATGATCCCACTGTCATTTACTTCGTTGTTTTGGGTTCGAGTTTATAAACTTTTTCTGTGTTTCTTGTCTAGAGAAGATCCTTTAATATTCGTTAAAGAGCTGGTTTGGTGGTGCTGAATTCTTTCAGCTTTTAATTATCTATAAAGCTTTTGATTTCTCCTTCATATGTGAATGAGATCCTTGCTAGGTATAGTAATATGGGTTGTAGGTTTTTTTTTTTTTTTTTTTTTTCTTTTGTCATTTTAAGTGTGTCCTGCCTTTCTCTTCTGGCCTGAGAAGTTTCTATTGAAAAATCAGTTGTTATCCTTATGGGGATCCCCTTGTGTGTTATTTGTTGATTGCCCCTTGCTGCTTTTAATATTTGCTCTTTGTGCTTGATCTTTGTTAATTTGATTAATATGTGTCTTGGGGTGTTTTGCCTTGTTTTTATCCTGTTTGGGACTCTCTGGGTTTCTTGGACTTGGGTGGCTATTTCCTTCCCAATTTTAGAGGAGTTTTCAACTATTATCTCCTCAAGTATTTTCTCATGCCATGTTTTTTTGTCTTCTCCTTCTGGTAATCCTATGATGTTAATGTTGGGGTATTTAATATTGTCCCAGAAGTCTTTGAGGTTGTCATTATTTCTTTTAATTCTTTTTTCCACTCTGCTTCATTTATTTCCACCATTCTTTCACCTCACTTATCCTGTCTTCTGCTTTAGTTATTCTACTGTTGTTTCCCTCCAGAGTGCTTTTAATCTCAGTTTTTGCATTATTCATTATTGACTTTTTTTTTTTCTTCTATGTCCTTATTAAACATTTATTGCATCTTATCAATCCTTGTCTCTAGTCTATTTATCTGTAACTTCATTTTGTTTTCAAGATTTTGGATCATCTTTACAGTCATTATTCTGAATTGTTTTTCAGATAGACTCCCTATCTCCTCCTCTTTAGTTTGGTTTGATGGGTATTTATCATATTCCTTTACCTGCTGAATATTTATCTGCCTTTACATTTTGTTTAGATTTCTGTGTTTGGGGTGGCCTTTCTGTGGGCTGGAAGTTTGTGGTTCCTCTTTATGGTGGAGGTTGTTCCCTGTGGGTGGGGTTGGACTAGTGGCTTATCAAGGTTTCCTGGTTAGGGGAGCTTGCATCTGTTTTCTGCTGGGTGGAGCTGGATCTCTTCTCTCTGGATTGCAATGAAACGTCCAGTAGTGAGTTTTGGGGTGTTTATGGGTTTGGCATGACTTTGGGCAGCCTGTATTTTAATGCTCAGGGCTGCATTAACATATCCCTGCGTTGCTGGAGAGTTAGTGTGGTATGTCTTGTTCTGGAACTTGTTGGCTCTTGGGTGGAGCTTGGTTTCAGTGTAGGTATGGTGGCTTTTGAATGAGCTCTTGTTGATTAATGTTCCCTGGAATCAGAAGTTTTCTGATGATCTCAAGTTTTGGATTTAAGCCCTTTGCCTCTGGCTTTCAGTCTTATTCTTACAGTAGCCTCAAGACTTCTCCATCCATATAGCAACAATGATAAAATATCTAGGTTAATGGTGAAAAGATTCTCCACAGTGAAGGACACCCAGTGAGGTTCACAGAGTTACATGAAGAAGAGAAGAGTGAGGAGGGAGATATACGTGACCAGAAAGAGAAGAGAGGGAGTCAAAAGGGGAGAGACCAATCTAGCCAGTAACCAGCTACTTAAATGTTCTCCACAACCTGGAACACTCAGAGAGATTCACAGAGTTAAGTAGAGAAGAGAAGGGGGAGGGAAGAGATAGAGGTGACCTGGAGAAGAAAAGGGAGAGTGAAAAGGGGAGGGAGCAGTCAAGCCAGTAATCACATCCCTAAGTGAAAATGGACACTGAAGATTAGATTCTTAAAGGTATAAAATTGTTAACAAATACCAAGAAGCAAATATTAAAAATCTAGATTTGATGTTAGATAATATTGTATCTCAAAAATACAATATTAAAAACACACAAAAAATCAATCACAAAAATTATAAAATATATATATATGAAATTTGCTTTAAGAATAGGGTATTTTTTTGGCAAAGTAATAGTAGGTTATAAAAATGAAAATTAAAAGAGTAATAAAGAACTTAAAAATTAAAAAAAATTAAAAATGATAATAGTAAAAATATATCTAGGAATTTCTCTGGAGCTCTTGTGGGAAATGTGGGGTCAGTTCAGTTTCAGATATTTCCTTGTTCCAGCTTGTACTTCTTCTCAAGGTCTATAGACTCCTTCCAATGCTTAGTCAATGTTAAGTACAGGGTTTTAATCTGTGGCAGCTGTCACTTCCAGAGTGGTTCCTCTTCTTTGTTTATTTCAGTTTCCTCTGTTTGCAAGTCTCTTTAGTGTCTAATTTCTTCCCTGACACAAGGGGGTGAAAGTGGTCACTTATTTAGGCTCACTCATTCAGTTGTGTTCTGGGGAGGGAGGAACACCGAAAACAAATATCACTGGCACTTGTGATAAGTACTTGCAGTGTATGGACTACACTGAGTTTGCCCCAGGTCACAGTGGTGTGTGCTTTCCCAGCCTACACTGCTCAGGCTCCAGGTTGCTCTGCAAGGGTACTGTCCAAAGCGGATCCTGCATTTCGTGCACTTCCCAGGTCTAAGATGTTGAGGTTCAGGTTCTCAGGCACTCTGCAAGGGCACAGACTCTGTTGGGCATGCATTTTATGCCCTTCCTAGGTCCGAGCAGATCAGGCGACCAGGTGCTGAGCGAGCACACTGTTCCAGGTGGGCTGTACATCTTATCACCTCCCCGGTCCTGGCTGCCTAGTTTCCCGGCTGTGCCACAAGTGCATCATCTCAGGTATGCCATGTGTCTCCTCAGGGAGCTGATCTCATACTGTGACCCTCCTGGCAGATGTCAACCATTTTGGAACTCAAGAAGACTTGGTTAGCAACTGAGAGTCTGCTCGCAGTTTGGTGGAGGATGCCAGTCTCTGGGGCCAAGAAATCCCCTTGTCTTCCAGCTCTGGCTGTTGGCACGCCTGCCTCTGGCATGGGGGAGGGGCCTGTATGCAGCCAGCTAGCTCTCCTTTGGTGTTCGCGTAATCCTTTGTTCTGTGAGCAGACCGGGCTGTTCATTAGGTTAGTCTTTTTGCGAGGAAATTCTCTCTCTCTTCTTCTTCTTTTTTTTTTTTTCTCTCTCTGTCTATCCCATAGTTTGGGTTGCTGTCTCACGTTGCTATCTCAGATTGTCCTCAGGGTTTTCAGTCCTGGTCCTTACCCTAAGCATGCAACCCGCGCCTCCCTGCCTGGCCCCTGCTTGCTGGTGGCAGACAAAAGTGCCTGGGCTACTTCTCCCCTGGGACTTATGGTTAGGCACATATTCTGTGGGTTATTTACTAATTTTTAAAAATTTCTCCCAGTTATGTTGTCCTCTGCGATTCCAAATTCCCCCCAGACCTGCTGATGAGAGGGTTTCCTGCTGTTTGGAAACCTCCTCCTTTACGGCTCCCTCCCCAGAATGGGTTTCTGTCCCTAACTGTTTGTCTCTTTTTTTGTCTTTTATGTTTTGTACTACCTCCTTTTGAAGAGAATGGGCTGACTCTCTAGGCGCCTGGTGTCCTCTGCCAGCGTTCAGAAGTTGTTTTGTGGAAGTTGCTCAGCATTCAAATGATCTTTTGATGAATTTGTGGAGGAGAAAGTTGTCTCCCCGTCATATTACTCTGCCATCTTGGGACCGCCCCCACTTTCTCTTTTGAGTCCAGGCTAATAGTCTTTTATGATGCAATTCTCATATACATTTGCTGGTTTTCTTTTCTTCTCGTAAAGGTTGAATTCTCTGACAGTTATTTTCTATGTATAACTCTATAATTTGTTTTATTTTTTTTGAAGGATAGTTGCTTTACAGAATTTTGTTGTTTTCTGCAAAACCTCAACATAAATCAGCCATAGGTATACATAACCCCTGCCTTTTGAAACTCCCTCTCATCTGCCTCCCCATCCCATCCCTCTAGGTTGATACAAAGCCCAGTTTGAGTTTCCCAAGCTATACAGCAAATTCCCATTGGCTATTATTTTACATATCATAATGTAAGTTTCCATGTTACTGTTTCCATATGTCTCACCTTCTCCTCCCCTCTTCCCATGTCCATAAGTCTATTCGCTATGTCTGTTTCTCCACTAATGCCCTGTAAATAATTTTTTAGTACCATTTTTCTAGATTCCATATGTATGCATTAGAATATGATATCTACATTTTTCTTCCTGACTTATTACACTCTGTATAATAGGTTCAAGGTTCATCCACCTCATTAGAACTGACTCGAAGGCATTCCTTTTTATGACTGAGTAATATTCCATTGTGTATATGTACCACAACGTCTTTATCCATTCGTCTGTCGATGGACATCTAGGTTACTTCCATGTTCAGGCTATTGTAAATAGTGCTGCAATGAATAATGGGATACATACGTCTTTTTCAGATTTGGTTTCCTCAGAGTATATGCCTAGGAGTGGGATTTCTCGGTTATATGGTGGTTTTACTCCTAGTTTTTTAAGGAATCTCCATACCGTTTTCCATCAGAGAAGGCAATGGCACCCCACTCCAGTACTCTTGCCTGGAAAATCCCATGGACAGAGGAGCCTGGTAGGCTGCAGTCCATGGGGTGGCTAAGAGTCAGGCAGGACTGAACGACTTCACTTTCACTTTTCACTCTCATGCATTGGAGAAGGAAATGGCAACCCACTCCAGTGTTCTTGCCTGAAGAATCCCAGGGAGAGGGGAGCCTGGTGGGCTGCCATCTATGGGGTCGCACAGAATAGGACACGACTGAAGCAACTTAGCAGCAGCAGCAGCAAACCGTTTTCCATAGTGGCTGTATCAATTTACATTCCCAGAAACAGCCCAAGAGTGTTCCCTTCTCTCTGCACCCTCTCCAGCATTTATTGTTTGTAGACCTTTTGATGATGGCCATTCTAACCAGTGTGAGGTGATCTCTCATCGTGGTTTTGATTTGCATTTCTCTAATAACGAGCGATGTTGAGCATCTTTTCATGTATTTGTTAGCCATCTGTATGTCTTCTTTGGAGAAATGTCTCTTTAGGCCTTTTGCCTTCTTTTTGATTGGGTTGTTTGTTTTTCTGATATTGAGTTGTATGAGCTGCTTGTATATTTTGGAAATTAATCCTTTGTCAGTTGTTTCATTTGCCCTCAAAATTCTCTCCCATTTTGAGGGTTGTCTTTTCACCTTGCTTAGTTTCCTTTGCTGTGCAAAAGCTTTTAAGTTTAATCAAGGCCCACTTGCTTGCTTTTGTTTTTATTTCCATTACTCTAGGAGGTGGGTCATAGAGAATCTTGCTTTGATTTATGCCATCGAGTGTTCTGCCTATATTTTCCTCTAAGAGTTTTATAGTTTCTGGTCTTGCATTTAATTTAGGTTTTAATCCATTTTGATTTTATTTTTGTGTATGCTGTTAGGAAGTGTTCTAATTTCATTCTTTTACATGTATCTGTCCAGTTTTCCCAGCACCATTTATTGAAGAGGCCGTCTTTGTCCCATTATATATTCTTGCCTTCTGTGTCAAAAATAAGGTACCCATATGTTCATGGGATTATCTCTGGGCTTTCCATCTTGTTCCATGTTCTATGCTTCTGGTTTTGTACCAGTGCCATAGTGTCTTGATGACTGTAGCTTTGTAGTATAATCTGAAGTCAGGAAGGTTGATTCCTCCAGCTCTATTCTTCTTTTTCAAGATTGCTTTGGCTGTTCAGTGTCCGTTGTGTTTCCACATGAATTGTGAAATTTTTTGTTCTAGTTCTGTGAAAAGTGCCACTGGTAATTTGATAGGGATCCCATTGAATCTGTAGATTGCATTTGATAGTATAGTAATTTTCACAATATTGATTCTTCCTACCCAAGAACATGGAATATCTCTACCTGTTTATGTCATCTTTGATTTCTTTCATTATTCTTATAATTTTATGGGTACAGTTCTTTTGTCTCCTTAGATAAGTTTATTCCTAGGTATTTAATTCTCTTGCTTCAATGGTGAATGTGATGGATTTCTTAATTTCTGTTTCTGATTTTTCATTGTTAGTGTGTGTGTATATATATATATATATCAGTTCAGTTCAGTTTAGTCACTCAGTCATGTCCAACTCTTTGCAACCCCATGAATCACAGCACGCCAGGTCTCTCTGTCCATCACCAACTCCCGGAGATCACTAAAATTCACGCTCATTGAGTTGGTGATGCCATCCAGCCATCTCATCCTCTTTTGTCCCCTTCTCCTCCTGCCTCCAGTCCCTCACAGCATCAGGGTCTTTTCTAATGAGTCAACTTTTCGCATGAGGTGGCCAAAGTATATATATATGCAAGTGATTTCTGAGTATTGATTTTGTATCCTGCAGCTTTGCTAAAACACGTGATTAGCCCTAGTAATTTTCTTATACTATCATTAGGGTTTTCTAAGTACAGTATCATGTCATCTGCAAACAGTGAGAGCTTTACTTCTTCTTTTCCAATCTGGATTCCTTTTATTTATTTTTCTTCTCTGATTGCTGTAGCTAGGACTTCCAGAACTATGTTGAATAATAGTGGTGAAAGTGATCACCCTTGTCTTGTTCCTGATCTTAGAGGGTATGCTTTCAATTTTTAACCATTGAGAATAACGTTTGCTGTAGGTTTATCATATAAGATTTTTACTGTGCTGAGGTAGGTTCCTTCTGCAATCATTTTTTGAAGAGTTTAATCATAAATGGGTACAGAATTTTGTCAAAGGATTTTTCTGCATCTATTGAAATTGTCATATGGTTTTTATCTTTCAATTTGTTAATATGGTGTATCACATTGATTGATTTGCATATATTGAAGAACACTTGCATTCCTGGAATAAGCCCAACTTGATCATGGTGGATGAGGTTTTTGATGTGTTGCTGAATTCTGTTTGCTAAAATTTTGTTGAGGAATTTTACATCTATGTTCATCAGTGATATTGGCCTGTGGTTTTCTTTTTCTGTGTTGTCTTTGACAGGTTTTAGTATCAGGGTGATGGTGACCTCATAGAATGAGTTTGTAAGTGTTCTTTTCTTTGAAATTTTTTGAAAGAGTTTTAGGATAGGCTCTTTGCTAAATGTTTGACAGGATTCTCCTGTGAAACCAACTGGTCCTGGGCTTTTGTTTTTTGGGGAAATTTTTCATCACAGCTTCATTTCAGTGCTTGTAATTGGGTTGTTCATAATTTCTATTTCTTCCTGGTTCAGTCTTGGAAGATTGAAGTATTCTAAGAATTTGACCATTTCTTCCACGTTATCCATTTTGTTGCCATATAGTTGTTCATAATAGCCTCTTATACTGCTTTGTATTTCTGCACTGTCTGTTGTAACCTCTCCTATTTCATTTCTAATTTTGTTGATTTGCTTCTTCTCTCCTTTGTTCTTGATGAGTCTGTCTAAAAGTTTGTCAATTTTGTTTATCTTCTCAAAGAACCAGTTTTTAATTTTATTAATCTTTACTGTTGTTTCTTTCATTTCCTTTTCATTTATTTCTGCTCAGATCATTATCATTTTTTTTTTCTTCTACTAATTTTGGGTGTTTTTTGTTCTTCTTTTTCTAGTTGTTTTAGGTGTAAATTTAGGTTGAGTTGTTGTGTTTTCATTGTCATTTGTTTCTAGAAATTTTTTGATTTCCCTCTCTGTTTCTTCAGTAACCTGTTGGTTATTTAGAAACGTGTTGTTTAATCTCCATGTGTTTGTGTTTCTTACAGTTTTCTTCTTGTAATTGATATCTAGCCTCATAACATTGTGGTTGGAGAAGATGCTTGATATTGTTTCAATTTTCTTAAATTTACTGAGGTTTGATTTGTGACCCAAGATGTGGTCCATCCTGGAGAATGTTCCATGTGCAATTGAGAAGATGTATTTTTCTGCAATTGGATGGAATGTCCTGAGGATATCATTGAGATCCATCTCATCTAATGTATCATTTAAGACTGGTGTTTCCTTGTTAATTTTCTGTTTTGATGATCTGTCCATTGGTGTAGGTGGGGTGTTAAAGTCTCCTACTAGCAGTGTGTTACTGTCAATTTCTCCTTTTATGTATGTTAGTGTTTGTCTTATATATTGAGGTACTCCTATTATATATTGAGGTGCATTGATATTTAAAATTGTTATGTCTTCCTGTTGGATTCTTTGATCATTATGTAATGTTCTTCCTTATCTCTTATAATCTTTATTTTAAGGTCTATTTTGCCTGATATGATGCTACTCCATCTTTTTTTTGCTTCCCGTTTGCATAGAATATATTTTTCCATCCTCTCACTTTCAGTTTATATGTGTCTTTAGGTCTGAAGTAGATTTCTTGTAGATAGCATATATACAGGTCTTGTTTTTGTATCCATTCAACTAGTCTGTGTCTTTTGCTTGGAGTATTTAATCCATTTAAATTTAAAGTAATTATTGATATATATTTTACTATTGCCATTTTTTAATTGTTGGGGGGTGGGGGACTGGCGAGTGGAGGCTGTGAGGCCCTGGAGCAGCAAGAGGAGATACCCCACGTTCAAGGTCAGGAGCAGTGTCTACCTTTTTCTGGAGCAGCTGTTAAGAGATACCCAATGTCCAAGGTCAGGAGCAGTGGCTGCACTTCACTGGACTGGCCATGTGGAGATACCCCACGTTCAAGGTCAGTGAAAACCCAGTAAGATGGTAGGCACTGGAGCAGCTGGGAGAAGATACCCCATGTCCATGGGCAAAGGAGGAGCCCCCAAAAGACAGTAGGAGGGGGGAATTCATGTTTAGAATCAAACCACATTCCCACCAGAGACACTCAGAGGGCTCAAACAAACCTTGTGCACACTAGGACCTAGGGAACTGTGTTTGAGCATCTCTTGTGGAGGTACAGATTGGCGGTGGTCTGCCACAGGGACAGGGGATCTGGGTGCAGCAGACTTGGGTATGGCATAAGCCCTCTTGGAGGTCACCATAAAACCCCACCTTAGAACTTCCAGAACTTACACAGGACTGGGAAATAGACTCTTGGAGGGTACAACAGAACCTTGTGCACCAGGACCCAAGAAAAAGAGCACTGACCTCACAAGATACTGTCCCAGACATGCTTGTGGGTGTTGGGGAGTCTCCAGTGGAGATGTGGGTCAGTGGTGGCCTGCTCCAGGGTTGGGAGCACAGATTGTAGAAGTACATGCATGGGATCCTTTGATGGAGGTCACCATCATCTTCATTACCTGCACCATAGTTTCAGTTCAGTTCAGTCACTCAGTCATGTCCGACTCTTTGTGACCCCAAGAATCACAGCATGCCAGGCCTCCCTGTCCATCACCAACTCCCGGAGTCTACTCAAACTCATGTCCATAGAGTCAGTGATGCCATCCAGCCATGTCATCCTCTGCCATCCCCTTCTCCTTCCCCCAATCCCTCCCAGCATCAGGGTCTTTTCCAATGAGTCAACTCTTCTCATCAGGCGGCCAAAGTATTAGAGCTTCAGCTTTAGCATCAGTCCTTCCAATGAACACCTAGGACTTATCTCCTTTATGACAGACGGATTACTCTCAAGAGTCTTCTCCAACACCACAGTTCAAAAGCATCAATTCTTCAGCACTCAGCTTTCTTCACAGTCCAACTCTCACATACATACATGACCACTGGAAAAACTATAGCCTTGACTAGACTGACTTTTGTTGGCAAAGTTTGGCCCCAGGTAAAATGCAGGGAGGGAATACAGCTCCACCCATCAACAGAAAATTGTATTAAAGATTTACTGAACGTGGCCCCACCCATCAGAACAAGACCAAGTTTTTCCCTCAGTCAGTCTCTCCCATCAGGAATCTTCCATAAGCCTCTTATCCTTTTTCATCATAAGGTAGACAATCTGAAAACAACAATCACAGTAAACTAACCAATCTAATCACATGGACCACACCCTTGTCTAACTCAATGAAACTAAGAGCCATGCCATATAGGACCACCCAAGATGGACAGGTCATAGTGGAGAGTTCTGACAAGATGTGGTACAGTGGTGAAGGGAATGACAAACCACTTCAATATTTTTGCCTTGAGAACCCCATGAACAGTAAGAAAAGATAGGACACTGAAAGATTAACTCCCCAGGTCAGTAGGTGCCCAATATGCTACTAGAGATCAGTGGAGAAATAACTACAGAAAGAGTAAAGAGATGGAGCCAAACCAAAACCAACACCCAGTTGTGGGTGTGACTGGTGATGGGAGCAAAGTCCAATACTGTAAGGAGAAATATTGCCTAGGAACCTGGAATGTTAGGTCCATGAATCAAGGCAAAATGGAAGTGGTAAAACAGGAGATGGCAAGAGTGAACATCAACACTTTAGGAATCAGCAAACTTAAATGGACTGGAATAGGTGAATTTACCTCAGATGACCATTTTATCTACTACTGTGGATAGGAATCCCTTAGAAGAAATGGAGTAGCCATCATGGTCAACAAGAGTCTGAAGTGCAGTACTTGGATGCAGCCTCAAAAAAGACATAATGACCTCTGTTTGTTTCCAGGACAAACCATTCAATAATATGGTAATCCAAGTCTATGGCCCCATCAGTAATGTGAAAGAAGTGAAGTTGGACAGTTCTATGAAGACCTATAAGACCTTCGAGAAATAACATCCAAAAGAGATGTCCTTTTCATTATAGGGGATTGGAATGCAAAAGTAGGAAGTCAAGAAACACCTGGAATAACAGGTAAATTTGCCTTAGAGTAAAGAATGAAGCAGGGCAAAGGCTAATAGAGTTTTGCCAAGAGAACGCACTGGTCATAGCAAACACCCTCTTCCAACAACACAGGAGAAGACTCTACACATGGACATCACCAGATGCTCAACACAAAAATCAGATTGATTATATTCTTTACAGCCGAAGATGGAAAAGCTCTATACAGTCAACAAAATCAAGACTTGGAGCTGACTGTGGCTTAGATCATGAACTCCTTATTGCCAAATTCAGACTTAAATTGATGAAAGAAGGGAGAACCACTAGACCATTCAGGTGTGACCTAAAGCAATTCCCTTATGATTATGCAGTGCAAGTGAGAAATAGATTTAAGGGACTAGATCTTATAGACAGAGTGCCTGAAGAACTATGGATGGAGGTTTGTGACATTGTACATGAGACAGGGAGCAAGACGATCCCCAAGAAAAAGAAATTAAAAAGAAAAGAAAAAAGGCTGTCTGAGGAAGCCTTACAAATATCTGTGAAAAGAAGACAAGCAAAAAGCAAAGGAGAAAATGAAAGAAATACCATTTGAATGCAGAGTTCCAAAGAATAGCAAGGAGAGATAAGAAAGCCTTCCTCAGTGATCAATGCAAAGAAATAAAGGAAAACAATAGAATGGAAAAGCCTAGAGATCTCTTCAAGAAACTTAGAGATACCAAGGGAATATTTCATGCAAAATGGGCTCGGTAAAGGACAGAAATGGTATGGACCTAAAAGAAGCAGAATACATTAAGAAGAGGTGGCAAGAATACACAGAAGAACTATACAAAAAACATCATCATGACCCAGATAATCACAATGGTGTGATCACTCACATAGAGCCAGATATCCCGGAATGTGAAGTCAAGTGGGAATTAGGAGGCATCACTCTGAACAAAAGCCAGTGGAGGCGATGGAATTCCAGCTGAGCTATTTCAAATCCTAAAAGAGAATGCTGTGAAAGTGCTGCACTCAATATGCCAGCAAATTTGGAATACTCAGCAGTAACCACAGTGCTCATAAACATCAGTTTTTATTCCAATGAATAAAGGCAATGTCAAAGAATGTTCAAACTACTGCACAATTGTATTGATCTCACACGCTAGTAAAGTAACACTCAAAATTTTCCAAGCCAGGCTTCAAGAATACCTCAACTGTGAATTTCCAGATGTTCAAGCTGGTTTTAGAAAAGGCAGAGGAACCAGAAATCAAATTGCCAACATCTACTGGATCATCAGAAAAGCAAGAGAGTTCCAGAAAAACATTTATTTTTGCTTTATTGACTATGCCAAATCCTTTGACTGTGTGGATCACAGTAAATTGTGAAAAATTCTTCAGGAGATGGGAATACCAGACCACCTGACCAGCCTCTTGAGAAATCTGTATGCAGATCAGGAAGTGACAGTTAGAACTGTCAGTTAGTTAGATAGACAGTTAGAACATGGATCAATAGAATGGTTCCAAATAGGAAAGAAGTAAATCAAGTCTGTATATTGTCACTGTGCTTATTATCTTGTGTGCAGAATATATCGTGACAAACACTTGCCTGGATGAAGCACAAGCTGGAATCAAGATTGCTGGGAGAAATATCAATAACCTCAGATATGCAGATGATACCACCCTTATGGCAAAAAGTGAAGAATAATTAAAGAGACTCTTGGTGAAAGTGAAAGTGGAGGTTGAAAAAGTTGGCTTAACATTCAACATTCAGAAAGGAAAGATCGTGGCATCAGGTCCCATCACTTGATGGCAAAAGATGGGGAAACAGTGGAATACTTTATTTTGGGGGGCTCCAAATCACTGTGGATGTTGACTGCAGCCATGAAATAAAAAGACTCTTACTCCTTGGAAGAAAAGTTACAACCAACTTAGACAGTATATTAAAAGGCAGAGACATTACTTTACCAACAAAGGTTTGTCTAGTCAAGGGTATGATTTTCCCAGTAGTCATGTATGGATGTGAGAGTTGGAGTATAAAGAAAGCTGAAAACTGAAGAATTGATGCTTTTGAACTGTGATGTTCAAGAAGACTCCTGAGAGTCCCTTGGACTGCAACAAGATCCAATCTGTTCATCCTAAAGGAAATCAGTCCTGACTATTCATCGGAAGGACTGATTTTGAAGCTGAAACTACAATATTTTGGCCACCTGATATGAAAAGCTGACTCATTTGAGAAGTCTGATCTTGGAATGATTGAAGGCAGGAGGAAAAGAGGATGACAGAGGATGAGATGGATATATGACATCATTGACTCAATGGGCATGAGTTTGAGTAAACTCCAGGACTTAGTGATGGACAGGGAAGCCTGGCATGCTGTAGTCCATGGTGTTGCAAAGATTCGGACATGACTGAACAATTGAGCTGAAACTGAAACTCAAATGTTTGGATTTTATTGTTTCAATCTTTTTTACTCTCTTGTATTTCTTGACTACATAAGTGTGTAAAATATGTGTTGCAAAGCTGGTTTTGTGGTACTGAATTCTCTTAATTTTTTCTTGTCTGAAAAGCTTTTTATTTCTCCATCCATTTTGAATGAGATCCTTGCTTGGTACAATAATCTTGGTTGTAGTTTTTCCCTTCAGTACTTTAAACATATCCTATCATTCTCTTCTGGCCTGCAGAGTTTCTGCTGAAAGATCAGCTGTTAAGCATTTGGGGGTCCCTTGCATGTTTCTTGTTGCTTTTTTACTTTGCTGATTTTAATATTTTTTCCTTGTGTTTAGCCTTTGTTAGTTTGATTTTTATGTGTTTTGACCTGTTTCTCATTTGGTTTATCCTGTATGGGACTGTTTGTTCCTCTTGGACTTGATTGACTATTTCTTTTTCCATGTTGGGGAAATTTTCAACTATAAGCTCTTCAAAAATTTTCTCATACCCTTTCTTTTTCTCTTCTTCTTCTGGGACCCCTATAATTCGAATGTTGGTGCATTTGATATTGTCCCAGGAGTCTCTGAGACTACCCTCAGTTCTTTTCATTCTTTTTACTTTATTCTGCTCTTCAGAAGTTATTTACTACATTTTATCTTCCAGTTCATGATTCATTCTTCTTCAAATATTCTGCTATTGATTCCTTCTAGAGTATTTTAATTTCATTAATTGTGTTGTCTCTGCATGTTTATTTTTTAATTCTTCTAGGTCTTTGTTAATTGATCCTTGAATTTTCTGCATTTTGTTTTCAAGGTTTTTTTTTTTTTTTTATCATTTCTACTATCATTATTCTGAATTCTTTTTCAGGTAGTTTGCCTATTTCCTCTTCATTTGTTTGGACTTTTGTGTTTCTAGTTTTTTCCTTCATTTGTGTAGTATTTCTCTGCCTTTTCATTATATATTTTTTAACTTACTGTGTTTGAGGTCTCCTTTTCCTAGGCTTCTAGGTTGAATTTATTCTTCCTTTTTTTTTCTGCCCTCCTAAGGTTGGTCCAGTGGCTTGTGGAAGCTTAGTATAGGGTGTCATTTGTGCTTAATTTTTGCTTGTTTGTTTCTCCTCTTATGGAGGCTGAGTGAGGTGGTAATCCTATGTGCTGATGATTGGGTTTGTATTTTTTTGTGTGTTTGTTGTTTAGAAGAGGCATTCTGCACAGGGTGCTACTGGCATTTGGGTATTGCCAGGTCTTGTATTCCAGTGCTTTCCTTTGTGTGAGTTCTCACTATCTGATACTCCATCAGGTTAGTTCTCTGGTAGTCTAGCGTCTTGGAGTCAGTGGTCCCACTCCAAAGTCTCACAGCTTGATCTCTTGTCAGGAGTGAATATTCTACAATTTTTTTTTTTATGACATTAAGTGAGACTAAATCAAATATCCAGAAACAAAAAAAACAAAGATGAACCCCAGACAAATGGCAGTTGCAAAATCAGGCAAATAATAATTAAAATAATGGAGCATACACATATACATATACACCCATGAGCAAAGTTGAAACATTCCAACAATAGTAAAGTACCATAGATTGACTCGGGAAACAAAGGAAATCAAAAATTATATTTACCAATTAAGACTAAAACTAACTATAGCACAAACTGGAAAATAAAACTCAAGCAAGATGCCAAGTAGGGAATAAAGCAATGTAAACATATCTAACAATTATATTGAAAGGAAATTTAAGAAAGAAAAGGGAGAAAGAATAGGTATGCAAATTTAAATAGTGATAGATGAAGAAGATTTATATACAAAGGGTTAACTGCAAGGGGAAAAGATCAGTAGGAAAAGCAAACAAAGGGATAAATGTAGAGGAAAATATAATAGATTTTAAAAAATTAGGAGTTAAAATTATAAAAAAGACAAAAGGGAAAAAAAATGGAAGAAGAAAGAAAAAAGGGGGTTAAAAAAAAAAAGGAAAACTCCACAGAACTGGAAAAGCCCAAAACTGCAAAAGATGAAGAGGTTTATAATCACAATAAAAAGTGTGACTGAATATACACATATGTATATACACCCATAATCAAAATCAAAACAGTCCAACAAAAATAATGTACAATAGATTGATCCAGTGAACAAAGGGAACCAAAAATTATGTCTACCAGAAGTAAACTAACTAAAGCACAAACTGGAAAACAAAACTAAATCAAGGTGCAATTGGGGAATAAAGCAATGAAAATAAAACTAACTGATATGTTGAGAGGAAAAGAAAGAATAGATATGCAAAGTTAAATAGAGGTAGATAAAGAAGACATATATATTAAAGATTAACTGCAAGAGGAAAAGAACAGTAGGAAAAGCAAATAAAGGAATAAATGTAGAGAAAATAATAATAGGTTTAAAAAATTAAAAATTAAAATTAAAAAAAAAAAGAGAGAGAGAGAGAGAAAAGTAAAAGGAAAACTTCCCAGAACTGAAAAAGCTCAATATAGACTAACACTGTGCTGATCCTTGGGCCTGCTGTGGGGCAGCTCAGATTCTAATCTGGTCCTACTCCTGTGTGTTCTTCCCTTCAACATCCACAGCTATCAGAACTAGTGTGTTTTCTTTTTTGGGAGCTCTCAATGACCTTTTATATATTTCATAGACACAGAGTCTGCCAAGTTGATTGTGTTGATTTAATCTTCAGCTTGAATAGCAGGTGGGAGGGTTTGGGTCTTATTCCTTAGTCACACTGCTCCTGGGTTTCAATTGTGGTTTTATTTCCAGCTCTCCATGTGGGTCCTCCACTGGGGTTTGTTTCTGAAGCTGCCCTGGAGGACTTGGGTTGACCCTGTGAGGGTCAGGTGTGGAGATGGTGCAGCTGCTTGGATCACAGGGGTTCTGGCAGCACCAGGTACTCAGGGCAGTTGGTAGCTAAGGCAGCAGGAAAATTAGTGCTATAGAAGGGTATTGCAACCAGTATTAGCCAATGTGCTCAGTATTCTTGCGTGGAGAACCCCCCTCCCTGACAGAGAAGCCTGGCAGTGCACAGTCTAAAAGGTTGCAAAGAGTCAGACACTACTAAAGCAACCCTGTGCACACAGGTGCAAGACTTTTTTGCCTGTGGCAACTCTGCCCCAAAGAGAGTTGAGTGTGAAGGTGGCATGGCTGCTTGGCTTGTGGGGATCCTGGCAGTGTCAAGTGTGCAGGGACATGGACTGCCGCAGGAGTTAGGTCCCTGTCACACTCTTTTTTCAAGCCTCTTGTAGCTGGCGATCAGAAGGCCTCTTTGGCCAGTCTTTCTCTGTAGCTCCACCCACTCAGGCACTTGGAGTGCTTCCTTGCCTGGGGCACTTCTCTGTAGTTTGGTGCATCAGTCACTTAATGAAGCACCCTGGGTAGGGTCCCACACTGTACTTCACTGTGTCAGGCGTTTGGTGGGCCAGCCTCTCTATTTTTCAGCTGCCAATGTGGGCGTGTGGGAGGACAGAGGCTATGGTGATGACTCTACCTCCTATGCATGACTCAGCAGTATCGCCTTGCTTCCATGGCTGCCCAGCTTTCCTCCACAGGCATTTCCCACCATAATCTCCTCCTCCACATCCCCTCAATCTGTCTCTCTGCAGTCAACAGCAGCCCTCTCCCAGGGACTGCTCCACAACCCCTAAACTACAGCTCCCAGCCACTGCTCCTTCCAGGGGATCTGCGTCCCTGTCTGGATACGGCTGGGGCAAGGACTGTCTGATTCTCATTCCGTTTCAGTTCAGTTCAGTTCAGTCGCTCAGTCGTGTCCGACTCTTTGCGACCCCATGAATCACAGCACGCCAGGCCTCCCCGTCCATCACCAACTCCCGGAGTTCACTCAGACTCATGTCCATCGAGTCAGTGATGCCATCCAGCCATCTCATCCTCTGTCGTCCCCTTCTCCTCCTGCCCCCAATCCCTCCCATCATCAGAGTCTTTTACAATGAGTCAACCCTTCGCATGAGGTGGCCAAAGTACTGGAGTTTCAGCTTCAGCATCAGTCCTTCCAAAGAAATCCCAGGGCTGATCTCCTTCAGAAAGGACTGGGTGGATCTCCTTGCAGTCCAAGGGACTCTCAAGAGTCTTCTCCAACACCACAGTTCAAAAGCATCAATTCTCGGCACTCAGCCTTCTTCACAGTCCAACTCTCACATCCATACATGACCATGGGAAAAACTGTAGCCTTGACTAGATGGACCTTTGTTGGCAAAGCAATATCTCTGCTTTTGAATATGCTATCTAGGTTGGTCATAACTTTCCTTCCAAGGAGTAAGCATCTTTTAATTTCATGGCTACAGTCACCATCTGCAGTGATTTTGGAGCCAAAAAACAATAAACTCTGACACTGTTTCCCCATCTATCTCATTCCATTTAGGCTGCCACAGATCAGCTGTTTCACTCTCAGCCTTAAATGTTTCTCCTCTGACTCAAATAATTTCCCCAATGTGGGGATTGGACCCTTGCTTCAGTTCCCCCACCCGCCAAGGGCTGATCCAGTCCTACTAACACTTCTGTTTTTCCCCCTAGTTCCTTCATTCTACCATCTTTTGTGTGGGTCTATATATTCTTTTTGGAGAAGGCAATGGCAACCCACTCCAGTACTCTTGCCTAGGAAATCCCATGGACGGAGGAGTCTGGTAGGCTACAGTACATGGGGTCGCAAAGAGTCAGACACGACTGACGATTTCACTTTTCACTTTCATGCACTGGAGAAGGAAATGGCAACCCACTCCAGTGTTCTTGCCTGGAGAATCCTAGGGACGACAGAGCCTGTGGTAGGCTGCCATCTATGGGGTCGCACAGACTCGGACACGACTGAAGTGACTTAGCAGCAGTAGCAGCATATATTTGTTTTCACTGGTCGGGTACACCTGTCTGCTCTCTGCTGGTGTTCTGCATGCATTCCTGTGTCTAAAAGTGTATTCCTGATGTATCCGTGGAAAGAGATGTACTCCACATCCACCTCATCCTGCGCCATCTTATTCTCTCTAATTCTATGATTTCCTGTAGGACATTTCTTTGTCTTCTTGTATACATTTCTCTTTTTATCTTCAGTTATATTGGACGTCAGAGGTTTTGATGGGGGAGACTTGTGTTTAGCCCTTGTCGCTGAGCCATTCATCTTAAAATAAGCAGATATATTGGTATCATATTCTTCAATTCAATCCAGTGATTGTTAGATTCACAATACTTTTATTTGATCCTTTCTGAAAAGCTGAATTTTAGTCAGATTTGATTGCTTAACTATTTCCCAACTTTAATTTCACTATCTGAGGTTAAAGGAAAGATGTCTATTCCAAATTTACTAATTTCTGAATTATTTCTGAGAATTTTTATTTCTTCTTACACTCTGACTTTAAGTTTATCTTTTATAATAATTTTAAAGAGCTTCAAATGAAACCAATTGTGCTATATAATTCTATCTTAAGACTTTGCCCTAGAAGCTATAAGTGCATTAGTCAAACTATCAGCCATCAGTATTACAGGAAAATTTACCAAGTATGCCCATACAATATAACATGTATTGCCATCCTTCCACCCTCTGATACAAGTGATATTAACTACCTAGCCCCTAAGATGAAGCCACATATATTCTAGATTTTTGCTGTGGAAACACCCTACTAATAGATGCCTATGTTTAGGTGCCCCAGAACCATCCTCAGCCTTGATCACTTTCTGGTATTATTCAGTTCCACTAATGGTGATGGTTTTTTATAGGCAAAAAAAATTAATAACAATAAAATCAATAAAGGTAAGATATGCATGGGCAAAATCCAGAGGAAGCCGAGTACAAGCTCCCAGGTGTCTCTCCCAAGTGTTGTCCTCTAGGGCATGCATAACCCCTGCAATGACATGTGACAACATATGCTAAGTGTTGCCAAGGAGGGACGTGCACTTGAGCTTGGTTGTCCAAGTATTTTATTTTCTTTCTGAGTCATTTATTTAGGCCTGCAGAAATTGAGTGACTGGCCTCAGTTTTTCTTGCTCCAGACCCCTGAAGAGAAAGTATGTATTTACCATATATTACATTGCTGGTATAAACTAATCTGGACAAACTGGTACACTGTGATTCCAGGCTTCAGTCATAACTAAATGCTCTTACCAAACAGAATATTTCAGGAGCTCAATTCACAGATGACCAATGACTAGTACTGAAAATAAAGGTCTCTTGCAAAAGTCTGTGGGCTTGATCAACCCAGGTCTTCTGAGCTAAACCTTTCCTAAATATTAACATTTCTGTGATAGTCATAATAGGCTAGAAGTTATATTTGTATATTATTTACATGTATAATACATGAATTAATGTTCAGTTCAGTTCAGTCCTGTCTGACTCTTTGCGACCCCATGAATCGAAGCAAGCCAGGCCTTCGTGTCCATTACCAACTCCCGGAGTTCACACAGACTCACGTCCATCGAGTCAGTGATGCCATCCAACCACCTCATCTTCCGTTGTCCCCTCCTCTTCCCGCCCCCAATCCCTCCCAGCATCAGAGTCTTTTCCAATGAGTCAACTCTTCGCATGAGGTAGCCAAAATACTGGAGTTTCAGCTTTAGCATCATTCCTTCCAAAGATCCCAGGGCTGATCTCCTTCAGAGTGGACTGGGTGGATCTCCTTGCAGTCCAAGGGACTCTCAAGAGTCTTCTCCAAAACCACAGTTCAAAAGCATCAATACTTTGGCACTCAGCCTTCTTCACAGTCCAACTCTCACATCCATACATGACCACAGGAAAAACCATAGCTTTGACTAGACGAACCTTTGTTGGCAAAGTAATGTCTCTACTTTTGAATATGCTATCTAGGTTGGTCATAAATTTCCTTCCAAGGAGTAAGTTTCTTTTAATTTCATGGCTGCAGTCACCATCTGTAGTGATTTTGGAGTCCCAAAAAATAAAGTCTGACACTGTTTCTACTGTTTCCCCATCTATTTCCCATGAAGTGATGGGACCAGATGCCATGATCTTAGTTTTCTGAATGTTGAGCTTTAAGCCACTTTTCATTCTCCACTTTCACTTTCATCAAGAGGCTTTTTAGTTCCTCTTCACTTTCTGCCATAAGGGTGGTGTCATCTGCATATCTGAGGTTATTGAGATTTTTCCCAGCAATCTTGATTCCAGCTTGTGTTTCTTCCAGTCCAGCATTTCTCATGATGCACTCTGCATATAAGTTAAATAAGCAGGGTGACAATATACAGCCTTGATGTAATGCTTTTCCTATTTGGAACCAGTCTGTTGTTCCATGTCCAGTTCTAACTGTTGCTTTCTGACCTGCATACAGACTTCTCAAGAGGCAGATCAGATGGTTTGGTATTCCCATCTCTTTCAGAATTTTCCACAGTTTATTGTGATCCACACAGTCAAAGGCTTTGGCATAGTCAATAAAGCAGAAACAGATGTTTTTCTGGAACTCTCTTGCATTTTCCATGATCCAGCGGATGTTGGCAATTTGATCTCTGGTTCCTCTGCCTTTTCTAAAACCAGCTTGAACATCAGGAAGTTCACATATTGCTGAAGCCTGGCTTGGAGAATTTTGAGCATTACTTTACTAGAGTGTGAGATGAGTGCAATTGTGTGGTAGTTTGAGCATTCTTTGGCATTGCCTTTCTTTGGGATTGGAATGAAAACTGACCTTTTCCAGTCCTGTGGCCACTGCTGAGTTTTCCAAATTTGCTGGCATATTGAGTGCAGCACTTTCACAGCATCATCTTTTAGGATTTGAAATAGCTCAACTGGAATTGCATCACCTCCAAGCTTTGTTTATAGTGATGCTTTCAAGGCCCACTTGACTTCACATTCCAGGATGTCTGGCTCTAGGTCAGTTATCACACTATTGTGATTATCTGGGTCATGAGATCTTTTTTGTACAGTTCTTCTGTGTATTCTTGCCATCTCTTCTTAATATCTTCTGCTTCTGTTAGGTCCATATCATTTATGTCCTTTATCGAGCTCATCTTTGCATGAAATGTTCCCTTGGTATCTCTAATTTTCTTGAAGAGATCTCTAGTCTTTCCCATTCTGTTGTTTTCCTCTATTTTTTTGCATTGATCGCTGAAGAAGGCTTTCTTATCTCTTCTTGCTATTCTTTGGAACTCTGCATTCAGATGCTTATATCTTTCCTTTTCTGCCTTGCTTTTCACTTCTCTTCTTTTCACAGCTATTTGTAAGGCCTCCTCAGAGAGCCATTTTGCTTTTTTGCATTTCTTTTCCATGGGGATGGTCTTGATCCCTGTCTCTGTAGAATGTCACGAACCTCATTCCATAGTTCATTAGGCACTCTATCTATCAGATCTAGTCCCTTAAGTCTATTTCTTACTTCCACTGTATAATCATAAGGAATTTGATTTAGGTTATACCTGAATGGGCTAGTGGTTTTCCCTACTTTCTTCAATTTAAGTCTGAATTTGGCAATAAGGAGTTCATTATTTGAGCCACAGTCAGCTCCTGGTCTTGTTTTTGCAGACTATATAGAGCTTCTCCATCTTTGGCTGCAAAGAATATAATCAATCTGATTTCGGTGTTGACCATCTGGTGATGTCCATGTATAGAGCCTTCTCTTTTGTTGTTGGAGGAGGGTGTTTGCTATGACCAGTGCATTTTCTTGGCAAAACTCTATTAGTCTTTGCCCTGCTTCATTCTGTATTCCAAGGCCAAATTTGCATGTCACTCCAGGTGTTTCTTGACTTCCTACTTTTGCATTCCAGTTCCCTATAATGAAAAGGACATCTTTTTTGGGTGTTAGTTCTAAAAGGTCTTGTAGGTCTTCATAGAACCATTCAATTTCAGCTTCTTCAGTGTTACTGGTTGGGGCATAGACTTGGATTACTGTGATATCGAATGGTTTGCCTAACTATAGTATATAATATGATTACATCTAGTTATTTTATTATTACACTTACTGCAGATGTCTCAAAGATAAATCTCACTGTTTAATATCATCTCTAAAGCTAGTCATTAAATATGCCCTTTCAGTTGAGTGAATATATGAAAAGTACTTCCATTGCTTACAAACTCATAGGTTTTTCCTTTAGAACACAACATTCCTTACAAAAGCTTCTCAGTTGTTTCTGACGTTATCATTCTTTTCTTTAGCAACTTGTTCCTATTAGGAATTTAGTAATTTGGGGATGTCATGAAAACTTTAATTAGGTATTCCAGTGTTGTACATAACAGTGTTTCAAAGGTTTTGATAGAAAATCATTTATAATGGTTCAGTTCAGTTCAGTTGCTCAGTCGTGTCTGACTCTTTGTGACCCCATGGACTGCAGGATGTCAGGCTTCCCTGTCAATCACCAACTCCCAGAGTTTAGCCAAACTCATATCCATTGAGTCGGTGATACCATCCAATCATCTCATCCTCTGTAGTCCCCTTTTCCTCCCTCCCTCAATCTTTCCAATCATCAGGATCTTTCAAATGAGTGGCTCTTTGCATCAGGTGGCTAAAGTATTGGAGTTTCAGCTTCAACATCAGTCTTTCAAATGAACACCCAGGACTGATATCCTTTAGGATGGACTGGTTGGATCTCTTTGGAGTCCAAGGGACTCTCAAGAGTCTTCTCTAATACCACAGTTCAAAACAATCAATTCTTCAGTGCTCAGCTTTCTTTATAGTCCAACTCTCACATCCATACCTGTCCACTGTAAAAAAAAGTAGCCTTGACTAGACAGACCTTTGTTGACAAAGTAATATCTCTGTTTTTTATTATGCTGTCTAGGTTGGTCAAAACTTTCCTTCCAAGGAGTAAGCGTCTTTTAATTTCATGGCTGCAATCAGCATCTGCAGTGATTTTGGAGCCCCAAAAATAAAGTTAGCCACTGTTCCTGTTTCCCCATCTATTTGCCATGAAGTGATGGGACCGGATGCCATGATCTTAGTTTTCTGTATGTTGAGCTTTAAGTCAACTTTTTCACTTTCCTCTTTCACTTTCATCAAGAGGCTCTTTAGTTCTTCTTCACTTTCTGCCATAAGGGTGGTGTCATTTGCATATCTGAGGTTATTGACGTTTCTCCAGGCAATCTTGATTCCAGGTTGTGCTTCATCCACTCCAGCATTTCTCATTATATACTCTGCATATAAGTTAAATAAGCAGGGTGACAATATACAGCCTTGACATACTTCTTTTTCTCTTTGGAACCAGTCTGTTGTTCCATGTCCAGTTCTAATTGTTGTTTCCTGACCTGCATACAGATTTCTCAAGAGGCAGGTCAGGTGGTCTGGTATCCTCATCTCTTTCAGAATTTTCCACAGTTTGTTGTGATCCACACAGTCAAAGGCTTTGGCATAGTCAATAAAGCAGAAATAGATGCTTTTCTGGAACTCTCTTGCTTTTTCAATGATCCAGCAGATTTTGGCAATTTGATCTCTGGTTCCTCTGTCTTTTCTAAAACCAGCTTGAACATCTGCAAGTTCATGGTTCATGTATTGCTGAAGCCTGGCTTGGAGAATTTTGAGCATTACTTTGCTAGCATGTGAGATGAGTGCAATTGTGCTGTAGTTTGAGCCTTCTTTGGCATTGCCTTTCTTTGGGATTGGAATGAAAACTGATCCTTTCCAGTCCTGTGGCCACTGTTGAATTTTCCAAATTTGCTGGCATATTGAGTGCAGCACTTTCACAGCATCATCTGTTAGGATTTGAAATAGCTCAACTGAAATTCCATCACCTCCACTAGCTTTGTTCGTAGTGATGCTTTCTAAGGCCCACTTGACTTCACATTCTAGGATGTCTGGCTCTAGGTGAGTGATCACACCATTATGATTATCTGGGTCATGAAGATGTTTTTGTATAGTTTTTCTGTGTATTCTTGCCACCTCTTCTTAATATCTTATGCTTCTGTTAGGTCCATATTATTTCTGTCCTTTACTGAGCTCATCTTTGCATGAAATATTCCCTTGGTATCTCTGATTTTCTTGAAAAGATCTCTAATCTTTTCCATTCTAGTGTTTTCCTTTATTTCTTTGCACTAATCAGTGAGAAGGCTTTCTTATCTCTCCTTGCTATTCTTTGGAATTCTTCATTCAAATGGGTATTTCTTTCCTTTTATCCTTTGCTTTTTACTTGTCTTCTTTTCACAGCTATCTGTAAGCCCTCCTCAGACAGCCATTTTGCCTTTTCCCATTTCTTTTTCTTGGGGATTGTCTTGCTCCCTGTCTCCTGTACAATGTCTGCCCTCTGATGCCCTCTCTCAGCACCTACTGTCTTATTAACTTTTCTCTTACCTTGGATATGGCGTATCTCTTTATGGCTACTCCAGCAAAGCACAGCCACTGCTCCCTACCTTGGACATGGGGTATCTCCTCTCCACTGCAACCCCTGACCTTGGACGTGGGGTAGCTCCTCTCAACTGCTTGTGGGTCTAGCACTGTGGAGATGCCACTCTCTGCTCAATAATTATTTTTCTAGAGTAATTTTTAGACAATTTGTATACATAAATGAAACTATATTTTCTTTACAGGATTTATAATATCTCTCCCTTAATTCCCTGCCATTTTTAGTCTATTGAATATCTGTTTTTCTGACTTTTTACCCCCTAGGGACTTCTATCTTCATACTGCTTGTAGCCTTCCATTACTATTGACACTCTCACCTTGGACACTGAGAATCAGTATTTACCCCACCTTTCTGTTTGAAATTCTGCTCATGCTTGGTTTCAATGATTTTACTTTCTCCTGTTTCTCATTCTAGCTCTAAAATTGTGTGTCTTCCCCCACTGGTACCTTCCATCTGCAGTACTTTGTGTTAAATAGCATGGAAAACCGTTTAATAGAGACTATTTATTTTTGTGGATTTAGGATCTGTGATTTTAATCATAAGTAATTGACATAGATCTCTATGAATTTTAATTATTTGTAATTTTTAGTGAGGTGCCTATCTGTTCTACCTGCTTTCTTGAAAATATTGTTTTCCTAAATCTTTGTCTTCCTGCTCCATATAAAGCCTACTCAACAACTGGTTTCAAGAAAATATATTTATTTATCTTCTTGAAATTTTCATTTGTACTTTGCCTGAATTTGAACCCGATACCTTCTTATACTTAATCTTTTTACTTTATTTCAGAGTACATTTATAATTTTTCCCTAATTGCAGGGTGTTATCACATTTAAAGGTCCTTTTTGAAAATTATTGCTCTGAGTACTCAATTCAATAAACCCTTTCTTTCTGTTGGTTAATTATGGAAAATTTATATTGTTTTACACTTAGTTCTAAGTAATGCCACGTATTACTCTGTTCTGTTCTATAGGAAACTTTGTTTGGTTAGATATGATGTATTTTTAAAATTTTTAATTCTGTTTTCTCTTTTTTCCATTTTTGCCTATTCAAATATTGAGAGATTTTATCAACCTGTCTTTAATTATTTTGTTACTGCTATTTTATTTTTTTACTTCTCAGGAACAGTTTTATGTTTTCTAAGTGTTTATGGTTTTACAGTAAGTTTTTTTTTTTTTCCTCCCCCATGGATGCAAGTGTTCCTCATCGCTGTGGTTGTATTTATAATTTATTTAATGTTATCCTGTTTTATCTCTGTTTCTACTAGCTTTTTTCTTCCTGTTTGTTTTCTTCTTTGTCTTCCATGTTTAGGCTTCTTTCACACACTATACATAAGAATAAAGAGATCATTTCTGGAATAGGACTCATAGGATATTTCAGAACAAAATTTTATTGACAATTAGAAGAAAAACAAATCTAAAAAAATAAAAAAAACAACTTTAGTTTGAATGTATCATCAACAAGGGAGTAATTATGGAACTAATTATAAGGAATGAAAAATCCAGAGTAATGAGTCTGAAAAATGCTGCTTTTTTTCCTCCTAAGGTTCTGATGATTTTGAAAGTGGTTTTACCAAGTTGAATAGTACTTTCAACCTTCTCAGTGAGCTGAAGGATCAAATGTTAAAGATTGCAATCTGCCAGAAAGAGGTTTCTGTATTCACTTAGGCTTGGTGTTCAGATTCCAAAGGCCAACATCTTGAGATGGAGGGAAGATACAAAATGCATAAACTTACATGAATTGTAGCCCAAACATGAATTCTTTAAATTATTGAATGCAAACAGTATTAATAGATTTGGTATTTCTATGGGCTTGCTACTGCTAAGTTGCTTCAGTCGTGTCTGACTCTGTGTGACCCCATAGACGGCAGCCTGCCAGGCTCGCTCATCCCTGGGATTCTCCAGGCAAGAACACTGGAGTGGGTTACCATTTCCTTCTCCAGTGCATGAAAGTGAAAAGTGAAAGTGAAGTTGCTCAGTAATGCCCGACTCTTAGAGACCCCATGGACTGCAGCCTACCAGGCTTATCCGTCCATGAGATTTTCCAGGCAAGAGTACTGGAGTGGGGTGCCATTGCCTTCTCCGTTTAGGGCCTTAAGACTAGCCAATTAAAAAAGGAAAATTTATCTGAGGAAAATAATATTATCTGTAAGTGTATAACATAAACTCTACAATTTTTCATATGGAAAGTATAGAATCTGGTAAGAAAGAAGCTAAATGAAACATTGAGTTATTGAAAAAGGAGAAGATAATAGGAATAGCAACACTAAAATTTAAGTAACAGATGTTAATCTTTAAGTTTACTATCAAAATATTATAAAATATAGAACTAAATTTGATAACAGTGAAAATTTTCAGAAGATCAAAACTGTCTTGTAATCATTTAAGCAATCATTTTTTTTACTTAAGTACTCACAAAGAAAGTGAGTATCTTCAGGCCTGGATGGACCCACTAGTGAATTACATTAAAGTTATGAAATAATGCCAATGTTATAAAAATTCATCCAAAGAACATAAAATGAAGAAATATTCCCATTGCATTTATGAGGCCACTATAACACTAACACTAAAACTTAAAAAGAATTATAAGAAAGGTAATTTACAGAAAATTTTCATGATTATATGTGTAAAAATTAATAGGTATTGTAAACTGAGTCTAATGTGGCTATTGTAAAAACAACCAAATACTACAATTACCATGGAGACTGAGACAGAACTGTGCTTGAGTGTCTCCTAAGAAGACAGAAAACTAACCAATCTGCTCTCATGGATGACCGCCTTCTCTAACAGTGAAACTATGAGCCATGCTTTATAGATGGATGGGTCATGGTGGAGACTTCTGACAAAATGTGGCCCACTGGAGAAGGGAATGGCAAAGCAATTCAGGATTCTTTCCCTGAGAACCCCATGAACGGTAATAAAAAGCAAAAAGATAGGACAATGAAAGATGAACTCCCCAGGTCAGTAAGTGCCCAATACGCTACTGGAGATCAGTGGAGAAATAACTCCAGAAAAAATGAAGAGATGGAGCCAGAGCAAAAACAACACGCATTTGTGCATGGGTGATAGAAATAAAGTGTGATGCTGTAAAGAGGAATATTGCATAGGAATCTGGAATGTTAGGTCCAGAAATCAAGGCAAATTGGAAGTGGTCAAATAGAAGATGGCAAGAGTGAACACTGACATTTTAGGAATCAGCAAACTAAAATGGGCTGGAATGGGTGCATTTACCTCACATGACCATTATATCCACTACTGTGGGCAAGAATCTCTAGGAAGAAATGGATCAGCCATAATGGTCAACAAAAGAGTCTGAAATGCAGTACTTGGATGCAATCTCAAAAATGACAGAATGATCTCTGTTTGTTTCCAGGGCGAACCATTCAATACCACAGTAATCCAAGTCTATGCCCCAACCAGTAATGCTGAAGAAGCTAAGTTGAACGTTTCTACAAAGACCTACAAAACCTTTTAGAACTAACACACAAAAAGATGTCCTTTTAATTATATGGGACTGGAATGCAAAATCAGGAAGTCAAGAAATACATGGAGTAACAGGAAAATTTGGCCTTGGAGTGAAGAATGAAGCAGGGCAAAGGCTGCTAGAGTCTTTCCAAGAGAATGCATTGGTCATAGCAAACACCATCTTCCAACAACAAAAGAGAAGACTCTACACATGAACATAAACAGAAGGTCATTAACGAAATGAGATTGATTATATTCTTTGCAGCCAAAGATGAAGAAGCTCTATACAGTCATCAAAAACAAGGCCAGGAGTTGATGGTGGCTCAGATCATGAACTCCTTATTGCCAAATTCAGACTTAAATTGAAGAAAGTAGGGAAAACCACTAGACCATTCAGGTATGACTTAAATCAAATCCCTAACGATTACACAGTGGAAGTGACAAATGGATTCAAGAGATTAGATCTGATAGACAGAGTGCCTGAAGAACTATGGACAGAGGTTTGTGACACTGTACAGAAGGCAGTGATCAAGGCCATGCACAAGAAAAAGAAATGCAAATAGGCAAAATGGTTGTCTGAGGAGGCCTTACAAATAGTTGTGAAAAGAGAAGCCAAAGGCAAAGAGAAAAGGAAAGATATATCCATTTGAATGCAGAGTTCCAAGAACGGCAAGCAGAGATACAGAAGGCTTCCTTAGTGTTCAATACAAAGAAATAGAGGAAAACAATAGAATGAGAAAGACTAGAGATCTCTTCAAGAAAATTAGAGATACCATGCATTAGATATTTCATGCAAAAGTGAAGTGAAGTCACTCAGTCATGTCCAACTCTTTGCAACCCCATAGACTGTAGCCCGCCAGGCTCCTCTATCCATGAGATTCTCCAGGCAAGAATACTGGAGTGGGTTGCCATTTCCTTCTCCAGGGGATCTTCCCAACCCAGGGATCGAACCTTGGTCTCACGCATTGCAGGCAGACGCTTTACCCTCTGACCCACCAAAGATGGGCACAATAAAGGACAGAAATAATATGGACCTAACAGAAGCAGAAGGTATTAAGAAGAGGTGGAAAGAATACACAGAAAAACTATACAAAAAAGATCTTTATGACCCAGATAACCACGATTGTGTGATCACTCACCTAAAGCCAGACATCCTGGAATGTGAAGTCAAGTGGGCCTTAAGAAGCATCACTATGAACAAAGCTAGTGGAGGTGATGGAATTCCTGTTGAGCTATTTCAAGTCCTAAATGATGATGCTGTGAAAGTGATGTACTCAATATGCCAGCAAATTTGGAATATTCAGTGGTGGCCACAGGATTCGAAAAGGTCAGTTTTCATTCCAATCCCAAAGAAAGACAATGCCAAAGAACGTTCAAACTACCACACAATTGCACATCTCACACACTAGCACAGTAATGCTCAAAATTCCAAGCCAGTCTTCAACAGTACATGAACTGTGAACTTGCAGATGTTCAAGCTGGTTTTAGAAAAGGCAGAGGAACCAGAGATGAAATTGCCAACATCTGTCAAAAAAACAAGAGAGTTCCAGAAAACATCTACTTCTGCATTATTGATTGCACCAAAGCCTTTGACTATGTTGCTCACAATAAACTGGAAAATTCTTCAAGAGATGGGAATAAAAGACCACCTGACCTGCCTCCTGAGAAACGTGTATGCATGTTAAGAAGCAACAGTCAGAACTGGACATGGAACAACAGACTGGTTCCAAATAGGAAAAGGAGTACATCAAGGCTATATATTGTCACCCTGTTTATTTAACTTATATGCAAAGTGCATCCTGAGAAATGCTAGAGTGGATGAAGCACAGGCTGGAATAAAGATTGGTGGGAGCATTATCAATAACTTCAGATATGCAGATGACCCCATACTTAGGGCAGAAAGTGAAGAAGAAATAAAGAGTCTCTTGATGAATGTGAAAGAGGAGAGTGAAAATGTTGGCTTAAAACTCAACATTCAGAAAACTAAAATCATGGCATCCGGTCCTATTACTTCATGGCAAATAGATGGGGAAACAATGGAAACAGTGACAGACTTTATTTTTTTTTGGCCTCAAAATCACTACAGATCTTGATTTCAGCCATGAACTTAAAAGATACTTGCTCTTTGGAAGAAAAGTTATGACCAAGCTAGACAGCATATTAAAAAGCAGAGACATTACTTTGCCAACAAAGGTCCGTCTAATCAAGGCTATGGTTTTTCCAGTGGTCATGTATGGATGTGAGTTCTACTGTAATGAAATCTGAGCACCAAAGAATTGATGCTTTTGAAGTGTGCCATTGAAAGACTCTTGAGAGTCCCTTGGACTGCAAGGAGATCCAACCAGTCCACCCTAAAGGAAATCAGTCCTGAATTGGAAGAACAGATGCTGAAACTGAAACTCCAATACTTTGGCCATCTTATGTGAAAAACTGACTCATTGAAAAAGTCTCTGATGTTGGAAATTATTAACATGGGAGGAGAAGGGGACAACAGAGGTCGAGATGGTTGGATGGCATCAGCAACTCAATGGACATGAGTTTGAGTAAACTCTGGGAGTTGGTGATGGACAGGGAAGCCTGGTCTGCTGCAGTGGTTTGCAAAGAGTCAGACATGACTGAACAACTGAATTGAACTGAACAGCATTATCAGATTTATTATTTATTTGGTTAATGTTAGAACAAGAAAATATTTTTTTATACATATGGAAGTTCACCATGGAATATATCTAACAATCTTCTCTTAGGAGGATGTATCAGGGAGATTAAGATATCTAGACATCGCAATAAACTTTTAGTAGGCTCTATTACTGATTTTGCTCTTCTTAACATAATTTTATGTTTGCTTTTCTTAGTCTACAAAATGTGTTGAATAAAAGACATGTATCTGACTGATGGCATTCTTACAGTTAAGACAAATGGACAAAATTCTTATAGTTAAGACTACGTAAGAATGGGAAATGACTCATTTGACTAAGTTTCTCAACTTATCTGCTTGTTCTTTTGTTTCAGCTTGTTCTTTCTTTGGCATTTTTACCTTTTCCCAAATGAAATCAAACTGAAATGCAGCTGTGGGTATATCTGAGAAAAACGACAAAGCAATACAACTAAGACGACATACTTTTATGGCTTGTTCTCTGATTGGGAGATGCCAAGAATACAAAGTAAGAAGATTTACTTGTGAGGTTGAGGCAAAATGAAGCAATATACAAATGCATTTTCCTATAGCACACTCATTTGGAAGCTATAATTTAGCTCAAGCAAATCCATTTATATTAAATTACAGATGATCTATAGGGAAATCAATATGAAATCAAATTCAGTATACGTGGGAAAACTCTTAGAAATAATTTGCTTCTACTCTCACCAAAAGAACTTCTCAGAACACTGAGATGAAGAAAACTTTCATAGGATAAAAAGTTTCACTGATCCCTCAGAAATTAAGCAAGGATAACACTGTCTCATGAGATCTTTAAATGGTAGATTTAATGAAAAGTGTCAGTATTGCATGAATGGGTTCAAGTATAATGCAAAGTTTAGTATTGTAACTGTATATTTTTCAGTGTGACTTGCACTTTGGAATTGTATTTAAGAGTTGGGATAGAAAAATAGAAATATAATTCCACTTTAGCTATTATATATTGGCTGTATCATATTTTTTTTGCAGTATGTTAGGCTTTCAATATTATGGAACAGATTACAGTATATGGTATTTTATCTTGAGCAGATTACACTTTAATTCAGGACCTAGTGGGGAGAAACTTTAATGGAAATCTACTCTACAGTTTCCTCAGCACCAACTCCTCCCCACCCCCCCACCCCCCGCCACACACACACACAAATTGATTTTATTTAAACCTTTTCTGATTTCATTGAGCTCTTGACCTGACACCTGCAATTTTGTCAAATTAATTCCCCATTTATTTGATAATATTGACACAGTCTGGTAGGAGTTCACTTATCATTCTTTCTCACAAAATTTATGGGATCTTGATAACCTTTTCTGTCATCTCAGTAGAATATTTGTCATTTATTCTACCCAAGACAAGTCACTCTGCTGGGTTTTCAAAACTAGCTCCTTTCTTGAAAGTTTTGCTTTTGTACATCACTTCTTGGCATTTCATTCTCTCCATTTCCACTGAAAGTGAAAAATGAAAGTTGTGTCCAACTCTTTCACCTGTGAACTATACAGTCCATGGGATTCTCCAGGCCAGAATACTGGAGTGGGTAGCCAATCTCCACCAAAGCTTTCTGGTTTACTTTTCCAACTTGTCTGTCCTATCCTGATAAAATCTTTTAGTCAACTCTTCAACTGTTCATTCTCTTTTAATCATAAAATTTTTTGAAAGATCAGTCTATATTTACTGTTTCCATTTTATCACTATACACTGATCTTTTTGAAATCAACTTTTTATTTTATATTGTAGTATAGCCAATTAACAAATGTGATGTTTTCAGATGCACAGCACAGTTACTCAGCCATACATATAAAGGTACCAAATTTTCCCTAAATTCCTCTCCAAATAAGGGTGCCACATAACATTGAACAGAGTTCTCAGTGATATACAGTGGGTCCTTTCATTCTTCTATTATAACAATGTTTTGCTTTTCAGTCCTGAATTTTGGCAGTTCTTATCTGGACAGAGATCTTCTATTATCAGAGATTTTTTTCCTACTCCCTAGCTAATCTGCATAGCTCTTACTGTTTCATTTATCGTCGATTTATTATTACATCCAATATCCTAGTTTAAATCTTCATTTTTTATTTCTGAGTGGTCAAATTTGCTTTCTGTTGAGCTATTATTAATGTCTATGTTCTCCAATTCTTTATGCACACAGTTACTATATGAATCTTTTCTAAAATTGATCTTATAAACAGTTATTGTAGGAAACCTCTACTGAACCCCCATTGTCTGCAGAATAAGACTAAAAAAAATTGACTTGTTTTTCAGGCACTCGACAATTAGACACCAAATCACCTTTCTGATTTTACTTTCATGAGTCCTATAATCCTGCCCACAATCTTTTCTTATGTTTATAGCTTTGCTTTCATTCTTTTAATATCAAGTCTACCTTCTTTAGCACATTCCCAATTTCTCCTGCTTCAACAACCCTTCCCTGATACATTCAGTAGATTATAATCTCTCTCTCTTTTTAACTTCCATCATATTTTACCTATACATTTCTTCATTTTTCTCTAAAATCATATTATTTTTAAAATGTAACAAAATAGTGATATATGAGAAATTTATTATCAAAATTTCAATATTTGTATCATATGTTAAACATAATAAATTTTAGTTTCTTATTAATGTAGTATCTTGATTTATTATGTTTCTGGCTTTCCTCTCTACAAATTCATTTTTTGTCCATTCAAGTATTAATATATGATTTATCAACTTTATTTTCAATTAATTAAATATTGGAAACCACATTCTAGGCAAGAATACTCTGTTGCTCTTGGGAAATGCAAGATTACAAATTTTTTATTAGTATTTTCAATATTGTTTCTACCAATAAAATCTAATAGAATTGTTTGATTTTTTAAATCTATTTTGAGAATCGTTTGTATATTCTAACTTCAAGTCTTTTACCATGTTATTTGAATATATTTTCTTCCAATATGTATATTTGATTTTCATTCTTTTAGTAGAATCTTTCATTGGGGAAAATTATATTTTAAATGAAATCCAATTTATCTTTTTTTTTTTTTTGGATTGTATATTTGGTTATAGACTGTTGTGACTAAGACGTTTTCACCAAACCCTGGTCTCTAAGTGTTTCTAGTCTATTTTTCATTGCATTTTTGTATATTTAAGTTTTACATTTATGTCTGCAATTCATTTTGAGTCTATTTTTGCAAATGTGTAAGGGTTAGGTTGAAGATCTTTTTTTCTTTTCTATTCTTTCTTCCATATGTTCCCACTCTCTCTTAGTGTTTTTATTTTTTTTTCCTCCTTTCTGAATATGAGTAGCCAATTGTTTCAGCATAATTTGTTGAAAGACAAGACTTCTTCCTTTGACCTGCTTTTGTTCCATAGTAAAAAATCAGTTGGCCATACTTGGTGTGTATACACTTATGGCTTATTTATTTTTTCCCATAGATCTGTGTGTCTATTCATCCACCTGTACCACACATTCTTGATTACTCCACTGTGTATAAATCTTAAAATTATAGTGATTCCTCCCACTTTTTCTTTTTTTAAATTTTGTTTTAATAATTTTAGTTCCTTTCCTTTTCATGATTACTTTTAGAATAATCTTATCAATGTTTACATAATATTGCTTGAATAATGATGGGGGTAGAATTAATGTCTTTACTCTTTCAGTTCAGTTCAGTCGCTCAGTAGTGTCCGACTCTTTGCAACCCCATGAATTGCAGCACGTCAGGCCTCCCTGTCCATCACCAACTCCCAGAGTTCACTCAAAGTCACATCCATCGAGTCAGCGATGCCATCCAGCCATCTCATCCTCTGTCGTCCCCTTCCCCTCCTGCCCCCAATCCCTCCCAGCATCAGGGTCTTTTCCAATGAGTCAACTGTTCTCATGAGGGGGCCAAAGTACTGGAGTTTCAGCTTTAGCATCATTCCTTCCAATGAACACACAGGACTGATCTCCTTTAGAATGGACTAGTTGGATCTTCTTGCAGTCCAAGGGACTTTCAAGAATCTTCTCCAACACCACAGTTCAACAGCATCAATTCTTCGGCGCTCAGCTTTCTTCACAGTCCAACTCTCACATCCGTACATGACCACTGGAAAAAACATAGCCTTGACTAGTTGGATCTTGGTTGGCAAAGTAATGTCTCTGCTTTTGAATATGCTGTCTAAGTTGGTCATAACTTTCCTTCCAAGGAGTAAGTGTCTTTTACTTTCATAGCTGCAGTCACCATCTGCAGTGATTTTGGAGCCCCCAAAAATAAAGTCTGACACTGTTTCCACTGTTTCCCCATCTATTTCCCATGAAATGATAGGACCAGATGCCATGATGTTAGTTTTCTGAATGTTGAGCTTTAAGCCAACTTTTTCACTCTCCACTTTCACTTTCAACAAGAGGCTTTTTGGTTCCTCTTCACTTTCTGCCATAAGGGTGGTGTCATCTGCATATCTGAGGTTATTGATATTTCTCCCGGCAATCTTGATTCCAGCTTGTGCTTCTTCCAGCCCAGAGTTTCTCATGATGTAATCTGCTCTTTAGAGAGTTTCAATTGACAATATATCTTTCCATTTACTTAGGTCATCTTTTACTTCCATCAATACTATTTTGTAATTTTCAGTATATAGTATTTCTATACATGTTTTGTTAGATTTTTGTGTATTTTCTTGTTTTTGAATTAAGTGAGTAGTAGTGTATATTCAACTTTTGTTTATATATGTTATAAATAAAATTGGTGTTATATTCTGCACTTTGATTAACTTAATTGAGTTATTTGCAGGAGTTTTTGAATTTTCTATATAGACAATTATGTCATCTGCAAGTATTTTACCTTTAGCTATATGTTAATATTTATGTATCTCTGTGTTGTTATAAGTTTTGAGAGTTGATTTATAAAGGTTTTCCATTAACTTCAAGGATATGTAAGGATTGAACTTTAGTATTTCACATTAGTAGCTCCCAACAAACAATTTCAAATGAATTGGCTAAAATTTTTAAATTATTTTATTCATATAGTGTGTTAGAGTAAATTATTAATTAAATTATGATTTTATTATATTGCATATAAAAATCCAATATTTGAGAATTTCCCCAGCAGCTTGTGAAGTGATATCTGCATCATATTCTCTGGATACTTAATGTTATATAACTACCCAAAATATTATGAATGAGTCTTACTCATTAGACCCTTAATTCTGTCATTTGCCAGTTATCCAAGAGGTATCTATACTATGTGGATTGCTAAAAGCCTTAATGACTTTAAAAAATGTGAATTCCATGCTTTGATTTCAGGTCTACTGAATAAAAATCTCTTGGTTCTGAGGCACTGAAATCCTATTTTTAAAAGTATGCATACTTTATGATTTAATTTATACAATATATAAAGTAGAATATTTAAGACATGGAGGATAGATAAGCATTTGCTAAATACTAATAATTTTAGCAAATACTGTTTGCTAAATATTAATTGCTGAAGTTTAGAGACCGACAGTAGGAGAAGAGAATGTGGTTGTGAAGGAGTAGAATGAATAGGTCTTTTCCTGGGTGCAGTTAAGTATCTTGATTGTGGTAAAGATTATAAGAAGCTACACAGATGAAAAAATTGCAAAAGTTGTGTGTGTGTGTGCGCACGCACACATGCCTTATGCGCACTAAGGCATGTATAACAGGTTAAATCAGATTAAGCTGCCTGGAGTGTATCAATTCAATTTCCTGGTTTTGATATCCTCTAGTGATGTGTCCCTGCATGCTCAGTCGTTCAGTCATATCCAACTCCTTTGGACCCCATAGACTGTCACCTGCCAGGTTCCTCTGTCTGTGAAATTTACGAAACAAAAATATTGCAGTGGGTGGCCATATCCCACTGTAGGAGATTTCCTGACCCAGGGATTGAAACTGTGTCTCCTGCATTGGTATGTGGATTCTTTACCACTGTGCCCCCTTAGAAGCCCATACTATAGTGATGCTAGATATTAAGTTTGTGTGAGGCTGGGTGAAGGCTGCATTACACCTCGTATATTTCCTAAACTTCTTGAGATACTATGATTTTTTCAAGAAGTAAAATTTTAAAATGAACAAAAAAAGGTCTTTTTAGGTAATTTTTGTGTAGCCTCTTGACTCTGTCCTGACTGGCATTTTGGAACCTCTGTGTAGGAAGCATTTGAGAGAATTCATAAGAAGGTTCCATACATGTTTCTCCTTTTGGTGGTAAAAATATTATAAAACAGTTATCTTAAAAATGTGATTTGTAGTTTGAGTGTTTGAGTAGCACAGGACTACTTTCAGGCATATGTTAGAAGCATATTGCTTAATTTAAAATTAATCCACCCATCTCTTTCTGCTCCACATTAGGCTGCCCAGATCCTTTATTATAGTCATAGAAGATAACATGAATCTCAAACTCCCACACTGGTAGATAATATATCCAGAGTAAGCTATAATTGATAGTCATTTCATTATTGAGGAAGGTCACTGGATTTGCATGATTATTCTTTTATTGTGAATGTGTAATTCACATTTGATTCTATAAAGTGACATCTTTGGTTCTCTGGTTCATAATCCCAATGGGAACTATTCATTAGCAGTGGGTAACAAGATGAACTAACAAGATGAACATGAGTGCACAATGTCATTCCTTAGTTATAAAAACAGTGCAGTACTGGGATTCATGGTGAGAAGAAGAATGTGTTGATACTATGAGATAAATCTCCCATTATATTCAGCAACTCAGCATGCTTAAAAACCTTTCATGGGTACCACATTTAGTTGTGCCTCTGTAACTTAAAAGGGAATTTACAGAGGATTAAAAGAGAGTTCCTAAATGATTAAAGGATTAAGAATACGACCTCTAAAAGAAGGTTAAAGGGACTGTAATTATTTAGCCCAAAGACTGGGAAACCAAGAGATAAGGTAGAATTATCTCTTAAGAATATGACAGACCATTATACAGAGAATGTTATACTGTATTCCCTAATTCTTCTGAAACTGCCTAGAAGAAGTGAACATAAGTTGCAGCATAAGGAATTTAGATTATATCTCAAATAGAATTTCAAGAAAATTAGGTCTTTTAGATATTTAAAATTATTGAATGTGGGTATTATAGCAATTCCATTTTGAAAGCAAATAAAAAGAATATTCACATAACATGTATTATAGTTGACCTAAGTCCTGAAGGAGTTATGGGGACAGAATGATTTTTATATTATAGAACCCACTCAGGTGATAACCTGGGCCCATCTTGGTACTGCCCTGCCCTGTGATTTGTTGTTGACATTGTTATTTAGTTGCTAAGTCATGTCTGACTCTTTTGCAACCACATGGACTGTAGCTCACCAGGCTCCTCTCTCCATGGGATTTCTGAGGCAAGAATACTGGAATGGGTTGCAATTTCCTTTTCCAGGGGATCTTTCTGACCCAAGATAAAACCTGTGCCTCATCTCCTGCATTGCAGGCAGATTCTTAACCACTGAGCCACCAAGAAAACCCTGCCATGTGATTAACAAAGTAAAATTACAACAGAGGCAGAACTGATAGAGGCTTGCACCCTGCAGAGATACAGTGATGGATTAGTCTAACACACAAGGAACAAAACAAGCCAAAAATGCTCACTGAATATGAAGGAAATGTAGAATGAATAGGGAGATAAAGTAGTTATAAGTTCTTGTAGAACCATCAGTTCAGTTCAGTCGCTCAATCATATCTGATTCTTTGTGACCCCATGAACCACAGCACACTAGGCCACCCTGTCCATCACCAACTCCCAGAGTTTACCCAAACTCATGTCCATTGAGTTGGTGATGCCATCTAACCATCTCATCCTCTGTCATCCCCTTCTCCTCCTGCCTTCAAACTTCCCCAACATCAGGGTCTTTTCAAATGAGTCAACTCTTCACATCAGGTGGCCAAAGTCTGGAGTTTCAGCTTCAAGATCACTCCTTCAAATGAACACCCAGGACCGATCTTCTTTAGGATGGACTGGTTGGATCTCCTTGCAGTAAAAGGGACTCTCAAGAGTATTCTCCAACACCACAGTTCAAAAGCATCAATTCTTTGGTGCTCAGCTTTCTTTACAGTCCAACTCTCACATCCATACATGACTGCTGGAAAAATCATAGCCGTGACTAGACAGACCTTTATTGACAAAGTTTTCTCTGCCTTTTACTATGCTGTCTCAGTTGGTCATAACTTTCCTTCCAAGGAGTAAGCGTTTTTTAATTTCATGGCTGCAATCACCATCTGCAGTGATTTTGGAGCCACAAAAAATAAAGTCAGACACTGTTTCCACTGTTACCCATCTATTTGCCATTAAGTGTGGGAGTGGATGCCCTGATCTTAGTTTTCTTTCTTTTTTTTTTAATTTAATTTTATTTAACTTTACAATATTGCATTGGTTTTACCATATATCAAAATGAATCTGCCACAGGTATATATGTGTTCCCCATCCTGAACCCTCCTCCCTCCTCCCTCCCCATACCATCCCTCTGGGTCGTCCCAGTGCACCAGCCCCAAGCATCCAGTATCGGGCATCGAACCTGGACTGGCGCATCATTTCATATATGATATTATACATATTTCAATGCCATTCTCCCAAATCATCCCACCGTCTCCCTCTCCCACAGAGTCCAAAAGACTGTTCTGTACATCAGTGTCTCTTTTGGTGTCTTGTATACAGTGTTATTGTTACCATCTTTCTAAATTCCATATAGATGCGTTAATATACTGTATTGGTGTTTTTCTTTCTGGCTTACTTCACTCTGTATAAAAGGCTCCAGTTTCATCCACCTCATTAGAATTGATTCAAATGTATTCTTTCTAATGGCTGAGTAATACTCCATTGTGTATATGTACCACAGCTTTCTTACCCATTCATCTGCTGATGGACATCTAGGTTGCTTCCATGTCTTGGCTATTATAAACAGTGCTGCGATGAACATTGGGGTACACGTGTCTCTTTCCCTTCTGGTTTCCTCAGTGTGTATGCCCAGCAGTGGGATTGCTGGATCATAAGGCAGTAATAGAACTGCCAATCTCCACACTGTTCTCCATAGTGGCTGTACTAGTTTGCATTCCCACCAACAGTGTAAGAGGGTTCCCTTTTCTCCATAAAATACTTAGGAATATATCTACCTAAAGAAACTAAAGACCTATATATATAAAACTTTAAAACACTGGTGGAAGAAATCAAAGAGGACACTAATAGATGGAGAAATATACCATGTTCATGGATTGGAAGAATCAATATAGTGAAAATGAGTATACTACCCAAGGCAATTTATAGGTTCAATGCAATCCCTATCAAGCTACCAACGGTATTCTTCAGAGCTAGAACAAATAATTTCACAATTTGTATGGAAATACAAAAAACCTCGAATAGCCAAAGCTATTTTGAGAAAGAAGAATGGAACTGGAGGAATCAACCTGCCTGACTTCAGGCTCTACTACAAAGCCACAGTCATCAGGACAGTATGGTACTGGCACAAAGATGGAAATATAGATCAATGGGACAAAATAGAAAACCCAGAGATAAATCCACACACATATGGACACCTTATCTTTGACAACAGAGGCAAGAATATACAATGGATTAAAGACAATCTCTTTAACAAGTGGTGCTGGGAAAACTGGTCAACCACTTGTAAAAGAATGAAACTAGAGCACTTTCTAACACCATACACAAAAATAAACTCAAAATGGATTAAAGATCTAAATGTAAGACCAGAAATGATCTTAGTTTTCTGAATGTTGAGCTTTAAGCCAACTTTTTCACTCTTCTCTTTCACTTTCATCAAGAGGCTCTTTAGTTCTTCTTCACTTTTTGCCATAAGGGTGGTGTCATCTGCATATCTGACTGAGGTTATTGATATTTCTCCTATAAATCTTGATTCCAGCTTGTGCTTCTTCCAGCCCAGCGTTTCTCATGATGTACTCTGCATATAAGTTAAATAAGCAGGGTGAAAATATACAGGCTTGACATACTCCTTTTCCTATTTGTAACCAGACTGTTGTTTCATGTCCAGTTCTAATTGTTGCTTCCTGACCTGCATATATGTTTTAGAAGAGGCAGGTCAGGTGGTCTTGTACACCCATCTCTTTCAGAATTTTCTACAGTTTATTATAATCCACACAGTCAAAGGCTTTGGCATAGTCAATAAAGCAGAAATGGATGTTTTTTGCTAGAACCCTCTTGCCTTTTCAATGATCCAGTGAATGTTGGCAGTTTGATCCCTGGTTCCTCTGCCTTTTCTAAAACCAGCTTAAACATCAGGAAGTTCATGGTTCACATGCTGCTGCTGCTGCTGCTGCTACTGCTAAGTCGCTCGGCTGTGTCCGACTCTGTGTGACCCCATAGACGGCAGCCCACCAGGCCCCCCCGTCCCTGGGATTTTCCAGGCAAGAACACTGGAGTGGGTTGCCATTTCCTGCTCCATTTCCTTTATGGTTCACATGAGATGAGTGCAGTTTTGCTGAGGTTGAGCATTCTTTGGCATTGCCTTTCTTTGGGATTGGAATAAAACTGACCTTTTCCAGTATGCTTATTTCTTTCTTGTTTTGATATAAATATATATTGAGTTGGCCAAAAATTTCATTTGGGATTTTTCCACAGATTTTACAGAAAAAATAAAAATGAACTTTATGGCCAACTTATTACTCCGCAGATTGCTAGGTGCCCAATATGCTACTGGAGATCAGTGGAGAAATAACTCCAGAAAGAATGAAGGGATGGAGCCAAAGCAAAAACAGTACCCAGTTGTGGATGTAACTGGTGATAGAAGCAAGGTCTGATGCTGTAAACAGCAATATTGCATAGGAACCTGGAATGTTAGGTCTGTGAATCAAGGCAAATTGGATGTGATCAAACAGGAGATGGCAAGAGTGAACATCAACATTCTAGGAATCAGTGAACTAAAATGAACTGGAATGGGTGCATTTACCTCAGATGACCATTATATCTACTACTGTGGGCAGGAATCTCTTAGAAGAAATGGAGTAGCCATCATGGTCAACAAAAGAATCTGAAATGCAGTACTTGGATGCAATATCAAAAAAGGCAGAATGATCTCTGTTCGTTTCCAAGGCAAACCATTCAATATTACAGTAATCCAAGTCTATGCCCCAATCTGTAATGCTGAAGAAGCTGAAATTGAATGGTTCTATGAAGATCTACAATACCTTGTAGAACTTACACCCCAAAAAGATGTCCTTTTCATTCTGGGGGACTGGAATGTAAAAGTAGGAAGTCAAGGAAAACTGGGGTAATGGACAAATTTTGCCTGGGAATATGGAATGAAGAGGGGAAAAGGCTAATAGAGTTTTGTTAAGAAACGCACTGGTCATAGCAAACACTCTCTTCCAACAACACAAGAGAAGACCCTACACATGGACATCACCAGATGGTCAACACTGAAACCAGATTGATTATAGTCTTTGCAGCCAAAGATGGAGAAGCTCTATACACTCAGCAAAAATAAGACTTGGAGCTGACTGTTGCTCAGATCATGATGTCATTATCAAATTAAGACTTAAATTGAAGGAAGTAGGGAAGACCACCAGACAATTCAGGTATGACCTAAATCAAATTCCTTATGACTATACAGTGGAAGTGAGAAATAGATTTAAGGGACTAGATCTGATAGAGTGCTGATCAACTATGGAAGGAGGTTCGTGACAGTATACAAGAGACAGGGATCAAGACCATCCCCATGGAAAAGAAATGCAAAAAAGCAAAATCGCTGTCTGGGGAGGCCTTACAAATAGCTGTGAAAAAAGAGAAGTGAAAAGCAAATAAGAAAAGGAAAGATATAAGCATCTGAATGCAGAGTTCCAAAGAATAGCAAGGAGATTTAAGAAAGCTTTCCTCAGTGATCAATGCAAAGAAATAGAGGAAAACAACAGAATGTGAAAGACTAGAGATCTCTTCAAGAAAATTAGAGATACCAAGGGAACACTTCATGCAAAGATGAGCTCGATAAAGGACAGAAATGGACATAACAGAAGCAGAAGATATTAAGAACAGATGGCAAGAATACATAGAAGAACTCTACAAAAAAGATCTTCATGACCAAGATAATCATGATGGTGTGATCACTGACCTAGAGCCAGACATCCTGGAATGTGAAGTCAGTGGGCCTTAGAAAGCATCAATATGAACAAAGCTAGTGGGGGTGATGGAATTCCAGTTGAGCTATTTCAAATCCTGGAAGATGATGCTGTGAAAGTGCTGCACTCAATATGCCAGCAAATTTGGAAAACTCAGCAGTGGCCACAGGACTGGAAAGGTGGGTTTTCATTCCAATCCCAAAGAAAGGCAATGCCAAAGAAGGCTCAAACTACCGCACAATTGCACTCATCTCACACGATAGTAAAGTAATGCTCAAAATTCTCCAAGCCAGGCTTCAGCAATACGTGAACTGTGAACTTCCAGATGTTCAAGCTGGTTTTAGAAAAGGCAGAGGAACCAGAGATCAAATTGCCAACATCCACTGGATCACAGAAAAAGAGAGAGAGTTCCAGAAAACATCTACTTCTGCTTTATTGACTATGCCAAAGCCTTTGACTCTGTGGATCACAATAAACTGTGGAAAATTCTGAAAGAGATGGGTGTACAAGACCACCTGACCTGCCTCTTCTAAAACATATATGCAGGTCAGGAAGCAACAATTAGAACTGGACATGAAACAACAGGCTGGTTACAAATAGGAAAAAGAGTATGTCAAGCCTGTATATTTTCACCCTGCTTATTTAACTTATATTCAGAGTACAAGAAACGCTGGGCTGGAAGAAGCACAAGCTGGAATCAAGATTGCCGGGAGAAATATCAATAACCTCAGATATGCAGATGACACCACCCTTATGGCAGAAAGTGAAGAGGAACTAAAAAGCCTCTTGATGAAAGTGAAAGTGGAGAGTGAAAAAGTTGGCTTAAAGCTCAACACTCAGAAAACTAAGATCATAGCATCTGGTCCCATCACTTAATTGCAAATAGATGGGGAAACAGTGGAAACAGTGTCAGACTTTATTTTTGGGGGCTCCAAAATCACTGCAGATTGTGATTGCAGCCATGAAATTAAAAGATGCTTACTCCTTGGAAGGAACGTTATGACCAACCTAGATAGCATATTCAAAAGCAGAGACATTACTCTGCCAACAAAGATCCATCTAGTCAAGGCTATGGTTGTTCCAATGCTCATGTATGGATGTGAAAGTTGGACTGTTAAGAAAGCTGAGCCCCAAAGAATTGATGCTTTTGCACTGTGGTGTTGGAGAAGACTCTTGAGAGTCCCTTGGACTGCAAGGAGATCCAACCAGTCCATTCTAAAGGACATCAGATTTTCGTGTTCTTTGGAAGGACTGATGCTAAAGCTGAAACTGCATTCTTTGGCCACCTCATTTGAAGAGTTGAGTCATTGGAAAAGTCTCTGATGCTGGGAGGGATTGGGGGCAGGAGGGGAAGGGGACGACAGAGGATGAGATGGCTGGATGGCATCACCAAGTCTACGGACATGAATTTGGGTGAACTCCTGGAGTTGGTGATGAATAGGGAGGCCTGGCGTGCTGCAATTCATGGGGTTGCAAAGAGTCAGACAAGACTGAGCGACTGAACTGAACTGAACTGATCATATAAAGTAACACTTCCTTCTATTTTATGGATTATATAAATTAGAATATATTTATATATTAATATCATGTTGTCTTATTCATTTATATATAAAATGAGAGCTTTTATATACAAAGTTAAACTTATCCAGTTATCAGAGCAGATCAAGCAGTCCATGTGATACTGCTAGAGTTTCCATTTGTTTAATCAAACCCTGAGTGATAAATGTGAATAATAATGCAATTACAAGTGGATAATGTGGATATGTGTAAAATGTAGATAATATCCACATATATGTTGTATTTACATGCTTTAGAGCCACACTCATAGAATTAAGATGATGTCTAAATAACATTTATAACATTTAAAACCCCTTAGAACATTGGACCTAAATTAATTTATGATATATTTATTGTTATTAATATTATTGCCTACATTTTCATTAAAAATTTTATTCTTATAAAAGCCTAATCATCTCTTTATTTTCCCCTAATTTATTGTTTTTTCCATCAGCTTGTGAAATTTACTTGAAATTTAGTATATATTTTTTGTGAATGGATTATTTTGCACAGTAGCTTGCAATCATTGCTGTATTTTATACTCTTTCCTAAACACATATTTATTTTTGTGCAAAACTGATCAAAATCATATATTACTAAATTATGTATTAAGATTACACAATTCAATAATATATGAATATAATTTATATTCTATATACAAATATTACCAAAGATTGAAAAATAATTTATATAAATATATATAAATTCAGAAAAATATGTACAGCAGGTGGTCACATGATTCCAACCAGTATTTATAACTGCTTCTAGTACTCATGCTGCATTCTCTTTATCCTCAGCAATCATCTTGGCTGTTATATTCCTAGTGGAGTAAGATAACCTACAACATCTGTAAAGTGTGTGTGCCATTGTCAGGTTTGCCCAAATACATTGTGCTGTATTTTTACTTAATCACAGGGCAGGACAGTAATAGGAGGTACCAAGGGGATCTTCTGAGCTCCAGAGATACTACTTCTTAATCCTTAGTTTATTAGGGCTGCTGTAACAAAATGCCATAGACTGGGTAGCTTATAAACAACAGAAATTTATTTTTCACAATTATGGAGGTTCATATTAGATCAGTCACTCAGTCGTGTCTGACTCTTTGTGACCCCATGAATCGCAGCATGCCAGGCCTCCCTGTCCATCACCAACTCCCGAAGTTCACTGAGACTCACATCCATCGAGTCAGCGATGCCATCCAGCTATCTCATCCTCTGTCGTCCCCTTCTCCTCCTGCCCCCAATCCCTCCCAGCATCAGAGTCTTTTCCAATGAGTCAACTCTTCACATGAGGTGGCCACAGTACTGGAGTTTCAGCTTTAGCATCATTCCTTCCAAAGGAATCCCAGGGCTGATCTCCTTCAGAATGGACTGGTTGGATCTCCTTGCAGTCCAAGGGACTCTCAAGAGTCTTCTCCAACACCACAGTTCAAAAGCATCAATTCTTCGGCGCTCAGCCTTCTTCACAGTCCAAGTCTCACATCCATACATGACCACAGGAAAAACCATAGCCTTGACTAGACGGACCTTTGTTGGCAAAGTAATGTCTCTGCTTTTGAATATGCTATCTAGGTTGATCATAACGTTCCTTCCAAGGAGTAAACGTCTTTTAATTTCATGGCTGCAGTCACCATCTGTAATGATTTTGGAGCCCAGAAAAATAAAGTCTGACACTGTTTCCCCATCCATTTCCCATGAAGTGGTGGGACCGGATGCCATGATCTTCATTTTCTGAATGTTGAGCTTTAAACCAACTTTTTCACTCTCCACTTTCACTTTCATCAAGAGGCTTTTGAGTTCCTCTTCACTTTCTGCCATAAGGGTGGTGTCATCTGCATATCTGAGGTGATTGATATTTCTCCTGGCTATCTTGATTCCAGCTTGTGCTTCTTCCAGCCCAGCGTTTCTCATGATGTACTCTGCATATAAGTTAAATAAACAGGGTGACAATATACAGCCTTGACGAACTCTTTTTCCTATTTGGAACCAGTCTGTTGTTCCATGTCCAGTTCTAACTGTTGCTTCCTGACATGCATACAGATTTCTCAAGAGGCAGATCAGGTGGTCTTTTATTCCCATCTCTTTCAGAATTTTCCACAGTTTATTGTGATCCACAGAGTCAAAGGCTTTGGCATAGTCAATAAAGCAGAAATAGATGTTTTTTCTGGAACTCTCTTGCTTTTTCTATGATCCAGTGTTGGTGATTTGATTTCTGGTTCCTCTGCCTTTTCTAAAACCAGCTTTAACATCAGGAAGTTCACGGTTCACACATTGCTGAAGTTTGACTTGGAGAATTTTGAGCATTACTTTACTATCCTGTGAGATGAGTGCAAATGTGCAGTAGTTTGAGCATTCTTTGGCATTGCCTTTCTTTGGGATTTGAATGAAAAGTGACCTTTTCCAGTCCTGTGGCTACTGCTGAGTTTTCCAAATTTGCTGGCATATTGAGTGCAGCACTTTCACAGCATCATCTTTCAGGATTTGGAATAGTTCAACTGGAATTCCATCACCTCCACTAGCTTTGTTCGTAGTGATGCTTTCTAAGGCCTGCTTGACTTCACATTCCAGGATGTCTGGCTCTAGGTCAGTAATCACACCATCGTGATTGTCTGGGTCATGAAGATCTTTTTTGTACAGTTCTTCTGTGTATTTTTGCCATCTCTTCTTAATATCTTCTGCTTCTGTTAGGTCTATACCATTACTGTCCTTTATTGTATTCATCTTTGCATGAAATGTTCCTTTGGTATCTCTGATTTTCTTGAAGAGATCTCTAGTCTTTCCCATTCTATTGTTTTCCTCTATTTCTTGCATTGATCGCTGAAGAAGGCTTTCTTATCTCTTCTTGCTATTCTTTGAAACTCTGCATTCAGATGCTTATATCTTTCCTTTTCTGCTTTGCTTTTCACTTCTCTTCTTTTCACAGCTATTTGTAAGGCCTCCCCAGACAGCCATTTTTCTTTTTTGCATTTCTTTTCCATGGGGATGGTCTTGATCCCTGTCTCCTGTACAATGTCACTAACCTCATTCCATAGTTCATCAGGTACTCTATCAGATCTAGGACCTTAAATCTATTTCTCACTTCCACTGTATAATCATAAGGAATTTGATTTAGGTCATACCTGAATGGTCTAGTGGTTTTTACCTACTTTCTTCGATTTAAGTCTGAATTTGGCAATAAGCAGTTCATGATCTGAGCCACAGTCAGCTCCTGGTCTTGTTTTTGCTGACTGTATAGAGCTTCTCCATCTTTGGCTGCAAAGAATATAATCAATCTGATTTCCGTGTTGACCATCTGGTGATGTCCATGTATAGAGTCTTCTCTTGTGTTGTTGGAAGAGGGTGTTTTTTATGACCAGTGCATTTTCTTAGCAAAACTCTACTAGTCTTTGCCCTGTTTCATTCCGTATCCAAGGCCAAATTTGCCTGTTACTTCAGGTGTTTCTTGACTTCCTACTTTTGTATTCCAGTCCCCTATAATGAAAAGGACATCTTTTTTGGGTGTTAGTTCTAAAATGTCTTGTAAGTCTTCATAGAACCATTCAACTTCAGCTTCTTCAGTGTTACTGGTTGGGGCATAGACTTAGGAGTGCAAAATCATGGTGCCAGCATGGTCTGGCTCTTGCTAAAGTCCTTCTGAGTTACAGACTGTCAACTTCTGTGTCTTCACTTGGTGGATGAGACTAGGGGATTTGGGGGCCCCTTTTGTAAGAGGGGTTCTACCCTCATGATTAAAGCATCTCCTAAAAGCCTCGCCTCCTAATACCTTCATTTTGTGCATTAGAATGTCAACATATACATTTTGGAAAGGACACAAAGCATTCAGGCCATTGCGCCCATACTATTCTGTAGCAATCCATTTTCTCTGGATCATCAGTTTTCTACTGAATATATTAGACTTTTCTTAGTTTTATTGTATTTTGAACAGTGTTGCTATAAACATATAACCAAGTATCTGCCAATCAACAAATTACTCCATAACTTGATCTTTAAAAAACAATTTTTTTCAGTTCAGTTCAATTGCTCAGTCGTGTCCGAATCTTGTGACCCCATGAACTGCAGCACCCCAGGCCTTCCTATCCATCACCAACTCCGGGAGTTTACCCAAATTCGTGTCCATAGAGTTTGTGGTACTATCTAACCATCTCATCCTCTGTCATCCCCTTCTCCTCCTGCCTTCAAACTTTCCCAACATCAGGGTCTTTTCAAATGAGTCAGCTCTTCGCAACAGGTGGCCAAAATATTGGAGTTTCAGCTTTAACATCAGAACTTCGAATGAACACCCAGGACTGATTTCCTTTAGAATGGACTGGTTGGATCTCCTTGCAGTCCAAGGGACTCTCAAGAGTCTTCTCCAACACTACAGTTCAAAAGCATCAATTCTTTGGTGCTCAGCTTTCTTTATAGTAAAACTCTCACATCCATACATGAACACTGGAAAAACCATAGCCTTGACTAGATGCACCTTTGTTGACAAAGTAATGTCTCTGCTTTTTAATATGCTGACCAGGTTGGTCATAACTTTACTCCTTTAAAAAACTGTTTTTTGTTTTTTTTTTCCTTTTTTTTAAGTCATTATTCCTTGGGTCAGAAATTTTGACTGGGATTATCTGAGAACAATTATCTTATAAGATCTGTCCTATGTCTGGGGTCTTAGCTTACAGGGCTGAGCCTTTCCCTTCACATGGTCTCACATCCATAGATGGGAAGTTCAGGCTTTTCACATGGTGACAGCATTGCAAGAGGGCAAGAGCAAAATTTGTGAGGCTTCTCAAGTCTTAGGCTTGGAACAGACAAAGCACAATGTCCATAACATTCCATTAGTCAAAGAAATTACAAACCCAGCCCAGATTTAAGTGGTAAAATAATTGTCTAGCTGTGCTATATCTTCTTTTTCTAGTTGCTGTATCCTGCTTTTCTAGTTGTCAGATTCCCTGTGACCTACTTCCTTACCAGATACTGAAGTTTTCTAAAAAAAAAAAAAAAAACAAACTTGTTTTGTTAAAGATCCCTTGAGTATAGAATGAAAAATTCTATGACTATTTAAGTCTTCAAATAACTGTTGCTTTCCCTTCTCCCATTAGCAGGAAATGGGCTGAGAAGACTATGTAGCTTCCAAGGAAGAAGGGATAGTACCAAATATCCAGTTTTGTAAAAATTCTTCATGCCAGTGTAGGAGATGCCAGAGATGCAGGTTTGATCCCTGGGTTGGAAAGATCCCCTGGAGGAGGAAATGGCAACCCACTCCAGTATGTTTTCTTGGAAAATTCCATGGACACAGGATCCTGGCAGGCTGCACCCCATGGGGTCGCAAAGAGTCAGACACAACAGAGCACTCACAGATATTATAATCATACATAATGGCCTGCCTCAGAAAATCCTGCCCCTCTGCTTGACTTAAACTAAAGTGCTTTGTTCAGGACCCTGTCTAATCCTGGATAGTAAGAAGGAAGAAATTATCACATCCTCTGCCCAAGACTTGCAATTCTAGGAGATATTTGCAAGATTGCCTTTTTACTTTGTTTCCTCACCTCTTCCCCCCACCCAATATCTGTTCTGTAAAAGAACCTGGTGTCCAGACCCCAATAAGATGGTTATGTTGAGGCATTAGTCTGTCATTTTTTAAAAATATTAATTTGTTTATTTTAATTGGAGGCTAATTACTTTACAATATTGTATTGGTTTTGCCATACATCAACATGAATTTTCTCGACATCTTGTCTCTTGGATTTATAGGCCTGTCATGCCTATGAAGCTTGGAGTCAGTAACACTTGTGGCTCTGCTTGTATTCCATTCTTCCTCTTTCCATATGGGACTATTTGTTTTTCCTGTTAGGCTATTTTACATTACATCTAAGTGGAGGGGATAGGAGTACAGATAACTTTTGTTTAAATGTTGACAACATGGCCTAGCCTATCCTGGCTAACATATAAAGTGACAGATTAATACTCTTTCAACCTATTTACAGAGTTATTCCACTGTAATTTTAAGTTGCTTATTGTGATTGAGAATTTTTTTATTATTAAATATAAAATTTTTACCTTGGAACCTCTATTATTTGGGGCTGATGTTAAGATTTGGCATTCTCCATGATATGACTATATGCTGATTTCTGTTTAATTTAATCTGATTTATATTTGTTGTTTTCCTTGAATCTTTTGCTGCTTGTCCTTTGTAACTTTACAGAATCTTCACAGTTATCTTTACCTCTGACCCATTCTCTCTCCCCTGTAGCAATTAGGAAGAGACTATAGGATCTCCATAATCTCATGAAGAGACAGTATCATGCATGTCTCTTAAATTATCTTTCAGATCTAATACCTCTTGCTTTACTGGCTGTGCCCTGGAAAATCTTTTGTAATCTTTCTTGATCTTTAAACCTATACCTTGAATGTTTAACTTTAATTACTGTGATATAATTTAGTTATTATATCAATTACTATTTCTAGAAACTTTGATTTTTTGATCTCCTTAGAAATTTTTTATACTTCTGTTCCTGATTAATTTATTCAAGTTTTTATTTTTAATCATTTTAATGTATTAAGCATGATTAATAAATTTTATGTCCAATTTTTAAACTTGTGTCTGATAATTCCAAAGTGTAAAATATTTTGGGGCACTATATGCTGTCTATAGTTATGCTGGTTATCACTAGTGACTTGATTATTTGCATTATTTTGTCTGCAAACTGCTTGAAGTTTTTAAAGCAAGTTAATCTCTGATCATTTTTAAGCATTGCTTGATTTCAGTTTCTCCAGAAAGAATTTTCATTTGCTACTGTCTTCAACCTAGGGCCAATAATAACCAGGGCCACTTTAAATTTTAAACCCCTCTTTGTTATTTGATGTTTTTCAAAGAACACAAGTAGCATGTTGGGATGAAGAATTAGTGCTAGAGCCATTTTAGGATTTCAGATCTTCATAAAAGATTGTTATTTATTCTGCCAAAGTTGAGGTAGTCAAACTTCACTTCTGTATCCACCTCAGTGTAGCTGATTTCTTTTTGAATCTTACCCTGAAGGTGTTCAGTTCAGTTCAGTCATTCAGTCGTGCATGATTCTTTGCAACCCCATGGACTACAACATGTCAAGCTTCCCTGTCCAACAACAACTCCCAGGGCTTAGTCAAACTCATGTCCATTGAGTCGGTGATGCCATTCAACCATCTCATCCTCTGTTGTCTCCTTCTCCTGCCTTCAATCTTTCCCAGTATCAGGGTCTTCTAAAATAAGTCAGTTCTTTGCATCAGGTGGCCAAAGTATTGGAGTTTCAGCTTCATCAGTCCTTCCAATGAATATTCAGGACTGATTCCCTTTAAGATGGACTGGTTGGATCTCCTTGCAGTCCAGAGGACTCTCAAGAGTCTTCTCCAACACTACAGTTCAAAAGCATCAGTTCTTTGGTGCTCAGCTTTCTTTATAGTCCAACTCTCACAACCATACCTGACTACGGGAAAAATCACAGCTTTGACTAGAAGGACTTTTGTTGGTAAAGTAATGTCTCTGCCTTTTAATATACTGTCTAGGTTGGTCATACCTTTTCTTCCAGGGAATAAGAATCTTTTAATATCATGACTGCAGTTACCATCTGTAGTGATTTTAGAGACCAAAAAAAAAAAAAAAAAAGTCTCTCACTATTTCCATTGTTTCCCCATCTATTTACCATGAAATGATGGGCTGAATGCCATGATCTTAGTTTTCTGAATGCTGAGTTTTAAGCCAACAGTTTCACTCTCCTCTTTCAATTTCATCAAGAGGATCTTTAGTTCTTCTTCACTTTTTGCCATAAGGGTGGTGCCATCTGCATATCTGAGGTTATTGATATTTCTTTGGGCAATCTTGATTCCAGCTTGTGCTTTATCCAGTATTTCTTATGATGCATTCTGTATAGAAGTTAAATAAGCAGGGTGACAATACAGCATTGATGTACTCCTTTCCTTACTTGGAACAAGTCTGTTGTTCCATGTCCAGTTCTAACTGCTGTTTCTTGACCTGCATACAGATTTCTTAGGAGGCAGGTCAGGTGGTCTGGTATTCACATCTCTTGAAGAATTTTCCAGTTTGTTGTGATCCACACAAAGACTTTGGCATGTGGATAAATAAATAAAGCAGAAGTAGATGTTTTTCTGGTATTCTCTTGCTTTTTTGATGATTCAACAGATGTTGGCATTTGATATCTGGTTCCTCTGCCTTTTCTAAAACCAGCTTGAACATCTGGAAGTTCACAATTCATGTACTGTTGATACCTGACTTGGAGAAATCTGAGCATTACTTTGCTAGTGTGGGAGATGAGTGCAATTATGAGGCAGTTTGAGTGTTCTTTGACATTTCCTTTCTTTAGAATTGGAATTAAAACTGACCTTTTCCAGTCCTGTGGCCACTGCTGGGTTTTCTGAATTGGCTGGCATATTGAGTGCAGCACTTTCACAGCATCATCTTTTAGGACTTGAAGTAGCTCAACTTGAGTTCCATCACCTCCTCTGGCATTGTTCGTGGTGATACTTCCTAAGGCCCACTTGATTTTGCATTCTAGGATGTCTTGCTCTGGGTGAGTGATCACACCATCATGGTTATCTGGGTTGTGAAGATCTTTTTTGTATAGTTCTTCTGTGTATTCTTGCCACCTCTTCTTAATATCTTCTGCTTCTGTTAGGTCCATACCATTTCTGTCCTTTGTTGTGCCCATCTTTGCATGAAATGTTCCCTTGGTATCTCTAATTTTCTTGAAGAGATCTTTAGGCTTTCCTAGTCTACTATCTTCCTCTATTTCTTTGCATTGATCGCTGAGGAAGGCTTTCTTATCTCTCCTTGCTCTTCTTTGAAGTCTGCATTCAAATGGGTATATCTTTCCTTTTTTCTTTTGCCTTCAGCTTATTTTCTTTTTTCAGCTATTTGCAAGGCCTCACTGGACAGCCATTTTGCCTTATTGCATTTCTTATTCTTGGATATGGTCTGATCACTGCCTCCTGTACTATCTCATAAACCTCTGTGCATAGTTCTTCAGGCACTCTGTCTATCAGATCTAATCTCTTTAATCTATTTGTCACTTCTACTGTATAAACTTAAGGGATTTGATTTAGGTCATACCTGAATGGTCTAGTGGTTTTTCCTACTTTCTTCAATATAAGTCCGAATTTGGCAATAAAGAGTGTGTGATCTGATCCACTGTTGGCTCCTGGTCCTGTTTTTGCTCTGAATAGGGCTTCTCAAAAAATATAATCAATCTGATTTCGTTATTGACCATCTGGTGAAGTCCATGCGTAGAGTCTTCTTGTGTTGTTGGAAGAGGGTTTTTTTTTTTTTTTTTTTGCTTTTAATATTTATTTTACATTATAAACCATATAAATACCACCTGCATATCAGGTAGTAAAAATTTTACTATGCTTTTTCTGATGGACTATATATGTAATTAAAATCAGTTCCTTTGCTAATAAATATACTGTTATGACCAATCAATATATTTTTCAGATCTTTAATTTAGTTATATATGGGGCTTTTGATAACATATGAGGGATATTAAAATAACAGACATAGACAGTATTGAATTTTTGATGAAAAATGAAGGATCTTAAAGACTAATTTCTAATTTAATAAACACTAATGTCTATTGTTCTTTATTTTATAACATATATTTAGTTGCTTTGGAAAGTGCAACACTAACTGAGATTTTCTCAAATCACAAATTCTCATTTAGTAAGCATTGCTGTAGTTTGGGTTTACGTGTGACAAACTGGCTGACTCTTTGTGACCCCACAGATTATAGCCTATCAGGCTCTTCTCTCCATGGGATTTCCCAGGCAAGGACGCTGAAGTGGATTACCATTTCCTCCTCCAGGGGATCTTCCCAATGGAGGAATGGAACCCATGTCTCCTGCATCTCCTTCATTGGCAGCCAGATTGTTTACCACTGAGCCACCTGGGAATACCATTGTTGTAGTAGTGTTGACCTTTAACTCTGCTTGTTTAATTTTAAATATTCTTTGGAATTTCCCTCATCTGAGAGCTATTCACTTGGTTTTACTGAGTGCATAGCACTTGTTCTTGTAGGGAAACTTTTTCCTGTTGATTGTGACAAAATCCATGTGAGGTATAGTGGTTAGTTTGCTGGACAGGTTTAATCCACTGAAAAATCAAATGGCATTTTACAAAATAAAGGTTTGGATGCACTGATGTTATACTGAACCCATAAATGCAATTTCAGATTTCACTTGTTTCTATGATACCGTTTCCTTGACTTCACATACATTCAGAAAAGATAAATATATCAGAAAAAAACAATGAGAGAATAGAAGCTGAAGCACCTCTCCTTAAAATAATTATGAGAAAAAGTATAATCCTAGACAAATATATCTATGGGACAAAATTTCAAATCAACAGACAGAGTTTTCATTTAATCTTCCCAGAACTTGGTCTTGGTAGTGAAAAAAGAAAGTTTTATTCACAAAGAGTAATAGAAATTTTTGGAAAAATAGATTATCATTGAGGCTTCTAGGAATTTATGTAAAAAAGAAAGGCATACATAATTTCTATACTCTCTTGAAATTTTAAGTGTTGTCCTAGAAGACATCAACCTGGTGTTCGTGAATCTATGATTCTTTGCTAGTGCTAGACTTCTAATTAAAAAAAAAAAAAAAATCTACTGCAACATTAGGAACATGATTATGTCTGTTAATAGTGAGCCACTGACCACAGAGAGCAAAGATGAGCTTCGCTATAGAGTTCACTGTCAAGAAATGTGTAGGGAATGAGTCTTAAATAATCAAGTGATGTTATAGACTGATTTCTATAGTTCTGAAGCGAAGTGAAGTCTCTCAGTCATGTCCAACTCTTTGTGATCACATGGACTGTAGCCTACCAGGTTCCTCCCGTCCATGGGATTTTCCAGGCAAAATACTGGAGTGGGTTGCCATTTCCTCCTCCAGATCTTCCCGACCCAGGGATTAAACCCGGGTCTCCTGCATTGTAGGCAGACACTTTACCGTCTGAGCCACGAGGGAAGGTTAAAGCAGGGGCCTTTAAACCTCTGCGCCGGGACAAGCTAGGTACCTGGAAAGTGGGAGGCGGGCGAGGGGCACGGCGCGCCCCACAGGCCACCGCCCCGACGTCGACCACCAACCACCGCGTCCCAGCCCTCGGGCCTCGGCGCTGCCAACCCGTGACGCATGGGGGCCCCGCCGTGCGACAGTCGACCGCCGCCCATCCCGGCCGACGCCAGACGACCACCCCCACGTTCTCCCGGAACGGAGCAGAGCCCTCCCCCACTAACCTCGCACACCCGTACTGCCGGCCTCCCCGGACCCCGTCCTCTTCCCCAACTACCAGGGCCCCTACCCATGCCCGCGTTCCCAGGCACCCTCCCCCCGGCTCCCCCACCACCGAGGGCAGAGAGAGGGCTCCGACGGGAAGCGTGGCGCCAAGCTGGTAGGGGACACGACAGAGGTAAAGGGGCGAGAGGGAGAGAGAACCGGACAGAAAGCCGCGGGAGGCGTGGAGGGGACAAAGCCCCGAGGCTCCGAGGGCGTGGGGAGGCGCCTGGCGACCGCGCGGCAGGCCTAGAGCAGCGGACGACCGACGACCGGCCGAGGCAGACCGGTCCAGGGCCGGCGGCGGGAGGCGACGGGGCAAAGCAAGCGGCCCCGCGACGGGGAGCCGCCACCCGTCACGCCAGACAGCCCGCGAGACGCGACCGGAGGATCCGCGCCAGGCGGTCCGCGGCCGGGGGAAAGGCAGTCGTGACCGGCGCCACGGGCGAAGGCCTGTGGTGTGGGGTGGGGGCGCGCGGAGCATCCCTCCCCCCGAAACCTCGAGCCCAACCTCGAGGGACGTGGCGGGGAAGTCGGGCGGGAAGAGGGACACCGGAGACGACGCCACGCGGGGCAGGGTGGCGGGGCGCCCCCGGCCGGGGACGGAGGTGCGGAGGGGCCGGCGGGGCGGGGCGAGCAGGAAGGCAGAGAGCCGCCTTTCCCACCCGACCCCCGCCTCTGCACGCCACCCCTCACCTTCTCGCGCGGCTCCTCGTCCTGGAACACCAGGGAGGCCACCGGACCCGACCGCCTGGGGCGGGGTGCCTTCCAGACGTCTTTCCTCCCTCTGTTCCCGTCCCGCGCCGCTGAAGGCGAACACAAAGTAAGAGAACCCAGACAGGCACAAGGTCAGCCATGCAGATTTATCTGGGTCAGTGAGCGAATTCTGTCATCTGCAAATTTTGGGGTATTAATCGTCTTAACTTCGGTTTATTGACAATGTTCTAATTTCATATTTTATTTCTGGAACTAATACAGTTAGATTCCCCTCCTGTCCTACTGGATGCTCCCACACAGACTCTTCTGCACACTATACCTTCTTGACTAAAGTTTATAATGGTAACACTTTTCAAGATTCAAGCTGGACAAAATATTTTTATTTAAAAACAAGGTATATTATTCCACATCTTAAACATATACTGATGTTTCCCAAATGTGTTTATCCAGCCAGACCTATCCACTGACTTTCAACTGTTTATATGCAGTGACTTCTTTATCTTCTTCACTAGGAAATTTCATAATAATTTTCAAACTCAACAGTTACAAAAGAGAACTCTAGACTTCCTCTCAGAGTATTATTATTGCCTGAGCATTTTCTGCTTCATTTGTAGACATCAGAAATCCTACTAAATATTAAATACATACATCATATTAAGATTTGGAATCTGACCCGAGACTTTTATTCCTTATTTCCTCCTATTCAACCTATTTTCACTTCAAAATGTATCTTGAATTTGCTCTCTCCTTTTAATTCTTATGCTCTTGACCATTTTCTTGTAAATATTGTTTCTATTTGCCCTCTTACCCCTTCTTTATTCCTATTATGTTGGATAAACCAAAATGAGTATTTAAAATAGTGTAAATCATAATGTAAGCTTTTCAATTAAATATATGTCAGTCTCCAAGCCTCTCCCCGTGTTAAGTCTATCCCCTGACTTCTCATGACTCAGGTTATTCTCAGTTCTTCTTTGTTCACTTAGTTCTAGTAGCACATTGTCAGCCCTTGGAACACACCAAACCATTTTCTACCTCAATAACTGACTCTTTTCCTGATAGTTCTTTTACTGGATCATTCTTATTAATGATAGTCTCTTTTAAATGTCATCTGTAAGAGGTAATCCCTGATTATCCTGTCCAGAGTGCAGTTCCTTCATTTTTATATATCATAGAATCATATTAAGTATTAATAACATATACACATATATGCATATATACATATATGTGTGATTCCACATGCACATACACATATGTGGTTAAATTGTACATATAATTTACATATACCATTTTATACGTTATATAGAATATAAATATTTTATATTGTATGCTTATATATAACATATGCCTGTGTTTCTACAACTGCTGTCTGTGGGGTCGCACAGAGTCAGACATGACTGAAGCGATGTAGCAGCAGCAGCAGCAACAATTATATTATACATTTATGCATAAATATTATATGTTTCCCTATGCCAGTGTAGCATGTGGTGTGGACCTTGTCTGCCTTGTTCTTCATGTTTCCCTAGCAAATAGTATAGGGTATACATGTGTTAAACTCTTAATAAACATTACAGAGTTAAAATAGTTAAATAGTTGATAGTAAATTAAAATAAATCTTGTTGAGGTAGATTGCAGATAAGTATTATTGTTGATCTTTGTTTAAACAGAAGTTTAAAAATTCTGTCCCTTCTCAAATATATGGATGCCATTTCATTTTATCACAAACATCAGTTGTAAGACTAATATGTAATAATCATTGCATTATGGAATGGAAATCTCATACTGTGGTGGTCTAAGTGTGTTTTACTATCTTGAAGTTCTGATTAAAAAATCAAAAGATATTCAAATGATTAAAATGTAAATTTTCAAATTCGTTAATGATTATAAAGGAGTATAGAAAGTGTCATTTGAATTTTAATATGAAGAAAACTCGAAAGCTAAATATCTGAGTTGAAAAATTTTACATATTTCTGGCAGAGATTGTTGTATATGAAAGTCCAAAGACTTGCCTAGATTTGTATTTTATTTGTTTATAAAGTGATAGCTTTCACTTCTGTTTGAAATGTAGGATAAGAGAGGTCCAAAGCAAATGAGGATAAATCTATCAGCTAATACTAGACCTCAAGAGAGGAATTGTGCTTTGGATAAGGGTGACAACAGTGGAGATGAAGATAATTAATGGATTTGAGAGAAATTCAACATACAAAATTTCAAAAGCTGTTCAAAAGTCACATTATCAAAATGGCTGTCATTGATTACCTAATATATAATAGCCAATCATAATTCACTATCAAATATAACCTGCTCTATTTTTCTTCATAGCTATCATGAACTGATAGATTCTCTCATATTATTTCTTGACTTTTTTTTTTCTACTTCCTGCACCCTCTCATTGGAATGATTCATCATGATGATACAGACTTATTTTTTCCTGTTATGTCCCTAGAATATAAATTAGTATTGGCCAAGAGTAGACACCCAAGAAATACTAAGTGAATGAAAGACTGAATTTGGGAGTAAGAGAAAACTAGGAATCAAATACCTTGCAGGTTTAAAGTTTCTGAAAGCAGGAAGAAAGGTTGGTGTTGTAGTTCATTGATGTTGTAAATATTGGGAGGATATCAGATGTGGAGTGAAGGAGAGAGAAAGTCATAAACATTGTTTAGGACATATTGAATCCAAAGTGGGCATTTAGATACACAATTAGATATAGATAATGTAAGATATTAAGATCTACACCAGATATAGAACAAAAAATGTCATGACTGAAATATATAAATTTAGAATTGTTTGAATATAAGCTTTAATTTCCTATAGTTAGGGGAGAGATTGATACAAATTAAAGCATTTGATTCAGTCTACAACCTAGACTTGAGAAAACCCAACTTTTAATGGCTAGCTAAAGGATCATATTGTTTAAAAACAAACTAATAAATAAGATGAAAATTAATTATTGGAAATATAGGGAAAGTATCAGAAGATAATATGGAAGTAGAAGAGGGTTCTAACAAAGAGGGAACAATGATATCTGATCAGTTTGGGGAGAGACGAAATAATCTAACCTCTGGAAATGTACATTGGGTTTAACAATATGGTTGCTGTTAATGTCTTTAGCTACAGTTTGTTTGTGTGTTTATGGAAGGAGAGAGACAGAAGATAGATTGCACTGAGTGGAAATGCAGAGATGAAGAATGACGATATTCTGTGATACTATTAAAGAGACTGATTATTACAAAAGACAGTCTAAGAGAGCTATTGAGTTCAGGGATTTTTTTTTTTTTTTCCTAAACAGAGAAAATTATGTTTAAATGGTGAATATTATTGAGAGGAAAATAGGTTAAAAATAGATAACTGATCATCTGATATTCCTAAGAGGGTGGAAAGTATGAAACCCAAAACTTAGATGAAAATATTGATCTTTGATAAGAGATGTTTCCTCTGTTAAAAAGAAATTGGAGAAAAATGAACGAACAGCATTGAATAAGTTCCAGTTGAATGGTTTATATGTAACCTATGATTTAGATGGCAAGCTCATCTTATAAAAAATGGGAAAGTTTTGGTAGAAAGATAGAAACTTGTAGGATGTTAGAAAACTTTAGAAGTAGCAATTGTGAAAAAGAGGAATTTACTGAAGAATTACTGTAAGATTGACAGGATTGCTGAATGATCTTCAAGACATGAGATCTTGACATTTTAAATCACTCATTTTTAATGGAAATAATAATAGCAAATACGTAGAATTTACTATGCACTGGACATTGTCCTATGTTCTTCACATGTTTTAAGTCATATCATTAAAGATATGTAATTTAAGGTCAGCTAGTAAGTGTTGATGGAGAAGGCAATGGCACCCCACTCCAGTACTTTTGCCTAGAAAATCCCATGGACGGAGGAGCCTGGTAGGCTGCAGACCATGGGGTCGCTAGAGTCGGACACGACTGAGCGACTTCACTTTCACTTTTCACTTTCATGCATTGGAGAAGGAAATGGCAACCCACTCCAGTGTTCTTGCCTGGAGAATCCCAGGGACAGGGGAGCCTGGTGGGCTGCCATCTATGGGGTCTCACAGAGTCGGACACGACTAAAGTGACGCAGCAACAGCAGCAGTAAGTGTTGAAACTAGATTAGCAATTTCTACTCTGTTGTTAATTACTCAGCAGTGGTATATACTGTTAGAACCAATTGAAATTTTACCCTACCCTTGCTGATTATGTACCAATGAATTTTTCTAAAGCCAGCAACCAGAGGGAGAGAAACTGTGATTTCACAGATATCTCACTTTTATTCAATAAAGAAAACATTTTTACCCTCTGATATCAACTTTCAAAGATGAGGTTTTTTTTTTTTTTTCCATTTAGTGTAGATATTCCTTGTGTTCTCAATTTGCTTCTAATAGGACACTTGCCAATTTTCATATGTCCTAAGGTTCCCGCTCTAGAAAAATTCTTCATTATTCCATCGAGAGAAAACTGAAAGCTAGAAGGAACCTGAATTCTCCTTGTTTCCACCTTGCTAGGTAAAAGGGATGCACATCAGACCCTAGTACAACTAGGTCAACTACTCCTTATATAAACCTTAAATAGCAAAGGAGATACACACACACACACACACACACACATACAACATTGTATAACTTTATTGGTCTCATATAAAAAGTCCCTCCTCCCTAGAGCAGGGAAATTACAGATAAATATATTATTAGCCATTGTGATACATTATTAGTCTTCCAAGAATTGAGCATATCATAAGGAACATGTATCTTGTTTTCTCTTTATTATTCATAGACCCTTCAATAAAAGCTGTTAAATAAATACCAAAAGAAAATAAGTTAGCATACAATAATAATTGAACTTCTGTGTGATGTGAATTAGCTATGAAAACTTTTTTCTTTTTTTTGCTCAAAATTTATTTTCAAAGTTATGCAGGACAGTTCAGTTCAGTCGCTCATTTGTGTCTGACCCTTTGCAACCCCACGGACTGAAGTACTCCAGGCCTCCTTGTCCATCACCGACTCCCGGAGTTTACCCAAACTCATGTCCATCAAGTTGGTGATGCCATCCAGTCATCTCATCCTCTGTCGTCCCCTTCTCCTCCCACCTGCAATTTTTCCCAGCATCAGGGTCTTTTCAAATGAGTCAGTTCTTTGCATCAGGTGGCCAAAGTATATGAGATTCAGCTTCAACATCAATCCTGCCAATGAACACTCAGGACTGATCTCTTTAGGATAGACTGGTTGTATCTCTTTTCTGTCCAAGAGACTCTTAACAGTCTTCTCCAACGCCACAGTTCAAAAGCATCAATTCTTCATTCCTGAGCTTTCTTTATAGTCTAATGCTCACATCCATACATGACTACTGTAAAATTCATAGCCTTGACTAGACAGACCTTTTTGGCAAAGTAATGTCTCTGCTTTTTAATATGCTGTCTAGGTTGGTCAAAACTTTCCTTCCAAGGAGTAAGTTTCTTTTAATTTCATGGCTGCAGTCACCATCTGCAATGATTCTGGAGCCTCCCAAAATAAAGTCTGCCACTTTTCCACTGTTTCCTCATCTATTTGCCATGAAGTGGTAGGACCAGATGCCATGATCTTCGTTTTCTGAATGTTGAGCTTTAAGCCAACTTTTTCACTTTCCTCTTTCACTTTCATCAAGAGGCTCTTTAGTTCTTCTTCACTTTCTGCCATAAGGGTGGTGTCATCTGCATATCTGAGGTTATTGATATTTCTCCGGGCAATCTTGATTCCAGCTGTGCTTCATCCAGCCCAGTGTTTCTCATGATGTACTCTGTGTATAAGTTAATTAAGCAGGGTGACAATATAAAGCCTTGATGTACTCCTTTTCCTATTTGGAACCAGTCTGTTGTTCCATGTCCAGTTCTAACTGTTGCTTCCTGACCTGAATATAGGTTTCTCAAGAGGCAGGTCAGGTGGTCTGGTATCCTCATCTCTTTCAGAATTTTCCACAGTTTGTTGTGATCCACACAGTCAAAGGCTTTGGCATAGTCATTAAAGCAGAAGTAGAGGTTTTTCTGGAACTCTCTTGCTTTTTTGATGATCCAGCAGATGTTGGCAATTTGATCTCAGGTTCCTCTGCCTTTTCTAAAACCAGCTTGAACATCTGGAAGTTCACAGTTCATGTATTGTTGAAGCCTGGCTTGGAGAATTTTGAGCGTTACTTTACTAGTGTGTGAGATGAGTGCAATTGTGCGGTAGTTTGAGCATTCTTTGGCATTGCTTTTCTTTGGGATTGGAATGAAAACTGATCTTTTCCAGTCCTGTGGCCACTGTTGAGTTTTCCAAGTTTGCTGGCATATTGAGTGCAGCAATTTAATGGCGTCATCTTCCAGGATTTAAAATAGCTCAACTGGATTTCCATCACCTCCACTAGCTCTGTTTGTAGTGATGCTTTCTAAGGCCCACTGGACTTCACATTCCAGGTTGTCTGGCTCTAGGTCAGTGATCACACCATCGTGATTATCTGGGTCATGAAGATCTTTTTTGTACAGTTCTTCTGTGTATTCTTGCCACCTCTTCTTAATATTTTCTGCATCTGTTAGGTCCATACTATTTCTGTCTTTTATTGAGCCCATCTTTGCATAAATGTTCCCTTGGTATCTCTAATTTTCTTGAAGAGATCTCTGGTCTTTCCCAGTCTATTGTTTTCCTCCGTTTCTTTGCACTGATCACTGAGAAGTCTTTCTTATCTCTCCTTGCTATTCTTTGGAACTCTTCATTTAAATGGTTATATCTTTGCTTTTCCCCTTTGTTTTTCACTTCTGTTCTTTTCAAGGCTATTTGTAAAGCCTCCTCAGAGACTTATTTTGCTTTTTTGCATCTTTTTCTTGGGGATGGACTTGCTCCCTCTGTACTGTATAATGTCACGAATCTCTGTCCATAGTTCATCAGGCACTCTGTCTGTCAGATCTAGTCCCTTAAATCTACTCCCCGCTTCCACTGTGTAAGGGATTTTATTTAAAGTTATTAGTATTTTATAAAAGAAAATTATTCATTGTATTGGGCACACACAGAACACACAGAAGTCGCTCAGTCGTGTCCGACTCTTTGAGAACCCATGGATTGTAGCCCACTGGGCTCCTTGGTCCATGGGATTTTCCAGGCATGAATACTGGAGTGGGTTGCTGTTTCCTTTTCCAAGGACTCAGTAAAATTCACATGGTGTAATGAAGAGGGACAAATGAGGACAATTTTAGTGAGAAGCCTATATATAGATATTTGGCTGAGGGAAAGATCCATGAGGGATGGTGAACTGCTGTGGGGATACCCTTGAGACTGATGGAGCAAAAGTGGTTGACTCATACTCAGCATATATATTGAGTTTAAGATGCTCATTGAAAATGAAATTTTATTCAGCCTTAAAGAAGAATAAAATCTTGCCATTTGTGGTAACATTGATGAACTTTGAGGACATTATGCTTAGTAAAATAAACCAAACACAGAAAGATCAATACTTCATGCCTTCACTGATTGATATGTAGAAAATACTCATACTTATAGAAACAGAGAGTAGAACTAGGGCAAGGAAGTAGGGCAAAGGAAGATGGGAGAAGTTGATAAAAATATACACATTTTCTGTTATTCAGGATGAATAAGTTCTGGACATCTAATGTACAACATTCTGAATTTATTTAGTAATATTGTATTTTATATTTGAAATTTGCTAAGAGGATGGAATCAAGATTGCAGGGAGAAATATCAATAACCTCAGATATGCAGATGACACCACCCTTATGGCAGAAAGTGAAGAGAAACTAAAAAGCCTCTTGATGAGAATGAAAGAGGAGAGTGAAAAAGTTGGCTTAAAGCTCAACATTCAGAAGATGAAGATCATGGCATCTGGTCCCATCACTTCATGGAAAATAGATGGGGAAACAGTGGAAACAGTATCAGACTTTATTTTTGGGGCCTCCAAAATCACTGCAGATGGTGACTGCAGCCATGAAATTAAAAGATGCTTACTCCTTGGAAGAAAAGTTATGACCAACCTAGATAGCATATTGAAAAGCAGAGACATTACTTTGCCAACAAAGGTTCATCTAGTCAAGGCTATGGTTTTTCCAGTGGTCATGTATGGATGTGAGAGTTGGACTGTGAAAAAATTGATGCTTTTGAACTGTGTTGTTGGAGAAGACTCTTGAGAGTCCCTTAGACTGCAAGGAGATCCAACCAGTCCATTCTAGAGATCAGCCCTGGATGTTCTTTGGAAGGAATGATGCTGAAGCTGAAACTCCAGTACTTTGGCCACCTCATGCAAAGAGTTGACTCATTGGAAAAGACTCTGATGCTGGGAGGGATTGGGGGCAGGAGGAGAAGGGGACAACAGAGGATGAGATGGCTGGATGGCATCACCGACTCGATGGATGTGAGTTTGAGTGAACTCCAGGAGTTGGTGGTGGAGGCTTGGCATTCTGCGATTCATGGGGTCGCAAAGAGTTAGACATGACTGAGCGACTGATCTGATCTGATCTGAAGAGGATGGAGTTCAACTGTTCTCACTCACAAAGAGCAAAATATGGTACCTATGTGAGATGATGGATAGGTGAAGTAGCTTGATTTTTGTGATTTCTTCACAGTGTATACTTATATCAAAATATCAAATTGTATACCTTAAATTATGGAATTTTTATTTGTCAGTGATACCACAATAAATCTTGAAAAAGTAAAAGATACTCATCGATCCCAGAAAAATGGAGATGAAGATAAATTGGTCTTACTCTCAGTCAAGGGAAATCTGTGTCATTCACACAAAAGCACTTGGGTAAAGAGGTGAAGAACAGTTCTGTGGATTCATAAGGTGTGTAGTCTTATGTGTCATTTTGTAACAGGACTAACAACTTTGATTTTCAGGCTGGTAACAACACTCTGTTCCTTTGGTATGACAGCTTAACAATGTGAAATACTTATGGTCTCTGAAATAGTGAAGTAAAAGCTAGTTTTTACTTTTTCTTTTCCCCATCCACAAGAACTATTATCTGTATTTGAAAGTACGATGCAATTTTTACAATATAATCAACAGTTGGTTTTCTCATTTTTTATTCCTGAGAGGCTGATAAATGAAGGAAATGGGAGGGAGTCAGAGCCACTGAACAGCTCGACAGTTTACTGCCACTGCCTAAACTCATCTTGGATATGGAGTTATGAAAGAGACCTGCTGGAAGAATAAGGATTTTACTGGAACATTTCAGAATTATATTACAGTGAGATTTATATTGATACTTAACATGAAAATTAATGCTTATTCTGTTAGCTCCTGTGATGTGAGGAGATGTACACTGCTGAGGCACATTATCCTCTCAGCTGGAGCAAGTTATATAAAGTATAGAAAGGATAGAGTTATTGAAGGGGTGGAGCAAGCGCAGAGATCTATGGTATTTTAAAGAAAAGAAGGAAAAGAGAAAATGTAGACAAAAGTAGGAGGGCCATAATGTAAATTTGGGAGGTAGGAATATTAAACCAAAATAAAAATGTTACTAATTCCATGTTTTAAAAAGCACAGGGAAATAAAAGTTGAACAAATAAGGATAAAATTGAGGCCAATATGAACATATTCTGATTAATGTCTTCATTTTTATTTTTCATTATTTAACATATATTTTTGAGTTACAGCATGTGTTGTTTACTCTGAAATTGTGCTTACTTATTTTTCAACTCCTTTTCTCAAAGTTTAATAGTTTAATTGTACACTTTTCAATCCAAATGCCAGCTTAATAAAACCTTTATTGAGTTTGCACACATTGCTTCAGAGATAGGCTTTGCAGCATAGTGGATAGAACATAGGTTTCACCCAGATTCAATGTAAAATACTGGGTAGAAAATTCTGGGAAATAGTGAAGGACAGGGACACCTGGCATGCTAGAGTCCATGGGGTCGCAAGGAGTCAAACATTACTCAGCAACTGAATAAGAACAAGAAAGTATTCACCCTCTCTTTGCCCCAGTTTCATCAAATATGAAATGTAGTTGGTTACAGTATTCCTTATAGCACACTATGACCCTGAGTGTTACCAGGATTAAATCATAAAAACACCAGAATTAGATAGCTAAATAGTATGTGACTAATAATATTACCATTATTGTTACCTTCTTCAGTGTATTCCATGGTGGCTCAGAGGGTAAAGCGTCTGCCTGCAATGTGAGAGACCTGGGTTGAATCTCTGGGTCAGGAAGATCCCCTGGAGAAGGAAGTGGCAACCCACTCCAGTACTCTTGCCTGGAAAATCCCACGGACAGAGAAGCCTGGTAGGCTACAGTCCATGGGGTCGCAAAGAGTTGGACACGACTGAGCAACTTTACTTTCACTTTCAGTTTATTAGTTTGTGACTATGCAGAGTTCTAACAACATTTACTAGATAACTTTTTAAATTAAGACATACCTAAAAGTTGCCAAAATCTTATGAAGTGTTCCCTTATTATTTTATTCTGCTTTCCCTGTGTCAGCAATTTATGTAGCTGTAGTATAATAGACAAAAATCACAAAATTAGTGTTGATACTATACTATGAACCGATTTACAGGCTTAAAGAAATTTCATCAGATTTTCCACTAATGTCCTTTTCTGTTTTAGGATTCTATCCAGGATCCATATTACTTATAGTTTTGTCTCCTTAATATCTTCCAAGCCTGTAAGATTTTCTCAGCCTTTCTTTGTCTTTCATCATGTTGACACTTGAAGAGCAATGATCAATAGTTTTGTTGAATGTCTCTGAATTTGGGTTTGTCTGATGATTTCTCATCATAGAAATGATGTTATGCATTTTTTGAAAGGACACCTTAGAAATAATGCTTTATCTTTTTTAGTGAATCGTATCAAGTAGTTCATAATAAGATGTTATTAAACTTGGTAATATAATCAAAGTGGCTTCTTCCATGGTTCTTCATAATAAAGTTACTATCTTTTCCTTTGTACTTTACCAATATATTGGAAAGGTAGTTTGAGATTATGAAATCCTGACTCTCTTCACACTTTTTAATATCCATCAGAGGATTCTGTCTTTAAAATTTACTACTGTGGTGTTTTCCTAATGGTAATTTTTTTTTTTCTTCTTGCCTTCTTTATCAGTTTTAATAGTACTATAAGAAAGGATAGCCTGTCATTCCCCATATATTAATAAATAGACTATTTTAACAATATGAATTTATTAATGTTCTATAGTTGAAGTCTAATACTGTCATTTATTTTGCTGTTCAAATTTCTTTTCCTGTTTTTGCCATTAGGAGATTCTTCAGTTTGATTGGCTTTTGTGTTCTTTCAACAAGCCCTCATTTTTTTTTTTTTTTTGAGCCTTCTTTATTTTCTGAGAATATAAAATGTTCCAGCTCTTGTATTTCCTCTGTCCTGAAGTCACTCACTTCTCTAAATAGTCACAGCTCCTTTTATTAGGGAATGGTGTTTAGAAGGCAAAATGGAACACTGTGTGTGCTGATTACGCTGTGTTCTGTATATATAAACACACACAGATTTGTATATTAAAATCATGAGTTTACAGTGCTATTTTATAGTAAATAACTCAGTATGAAGTTAAAAATCTGAGACAATTTTAACACATATCCACATAAATAGCCACTGGATACCCAGCCAATGTAGCAGTTGTGGGGAACTCTAGGACAGCTGCAAGACTGCATAAACACATATGTGAGAAAATAATCATAGGCATAGTAGAGGAGCATACTTCCCAATGGAATTGTAAACATAAGGAACAGAAAAGTGAAGAAGAAATCAAAAGGATCAGGAAGGAGTTAACCAAATTGAATAGGTCAGTGTGGTGAGAACGAATAAGAGTAGGACTAAAATTCCACTATATACTATCAGAGAGACTGCTGTGGAAATAGAGAGAGGGAGTTGGAGAAATGGGGATTGAAAGAAACATTCCAGATAAATTCATTTCTGATATCAAATTTCAATAAGGAAAATGAAAATTGGACCTATGATGGTGTTCTAAAAATACCAATAGGATGAGGAGAATATAGAAATGTCACATAATATTTTTTCAGTAATAGTAATACTGAAATATGAAACATAAGGTCCAAAACCTATTTACTTTACCAGTTAGAGGTAAAGAAAAACCTGAGAATCCTTTAAATTGGGTCTAATAAGAAATATGTAGCCATTAGGCTGATAGTTCAGTTTAGAATGTAATAAATGTATTTAAGTTTTACCACATTGTGACCAGAAATAAGTGAGTTTAAGATAAGGTAGTAAATCATCATAAGTAATAAGGTACAAAGCATCTTCAGACAGAAGTGAATTGTAGGTGATGAAGGAAGGGCATTTGAGACCAATACTGTGAGTCAGCATTGTTACTTAACTCATTATTTGGATGGAAAAAATATGTTCCTCTGTTGGTAGCCCTTCTGGAAAATTCTTAGATGGGGTTACTTCTAATAATCAGGTCTGGAATAGTAGAAACTGTGTGCTTTTGTGAATTTAATGTGTTCAAAAGACTAGTCTTATGACATGTTCCCACTCAGGATGTGGATGACACAGTGATGGCTCCTCAAAGATGTCCAAGTTCTTTAACCCCTGGGAACTGTGAACATATTACTGAACATTACAAAAGGGAATGTGGATATGTGACTAAGGTTATAAATCTTGAGATGAGTTTGTCCCGGTTGGCCTAATCTAATCATATGAGTCCTTAAAATATAAGAAGATGAGAAATGAAAAGGATTTGACCTGAACCTGCTGGCTTTAAAGAATGATGAAAGAGGTGCACAAACCAAGGAATGAGGTGATTTACAGCATTGTAAACCATATATACTCCAACAAAAATTTTAAAAAGAGTTGGAATTGACCCACAGTTAATAGTAAGTAACAGAACCTTTTCTTCTACAATTATAAGGAACAGTATTAACTGAGTTTGAGAGCAGATTCTACCCGTGAGCTCCCTGTAAGGAATACAGCAACCTGACATTTTGATCTTAGTCCAGTGAGTCCTGTGTTAGATTTCTGACCTATATAAATGTAACATAATAGAATCATGTTGTTTCAAGTCACAAAGCTGTGGTACTTTGTTACAACAGAAATAGAAATTAATGCACTGGGTTTTGCCTTAACTCTGTATGCATAGAAAAGCTTGAGAAAGTTCAGTCAGTTGAAATGATTCAATTCAAAGCAGAGTTATACTAAAATGGTAAAATAAAAATGAATCTTTTCTAAGTACTGAATATTAAATGTTTAGCATCTTAAAATATTATCATACATAGCCACATTAATAACCTTATGAGATAAGTATCATTTTGTTAATTCTCTACATGTAGAAACTAATGTTTAGTTGAAGAGGTTGAATAATGTTCTGAAGAAAACATAATTATGAAGGAGTGAGGTTTCAGTTTACAGATACTGTGGGGCAGCTTTCAAAGCTGTGTCCAAATAAGGCCATGTTTCTTAAAACATCTTTTCTGTGTCAAGTTCTGTGAAGTGTGCTTTACATGCATGATCTTATTTGCTACTTAAATAATTTTTCAAAGATCAGCTATCAGGGAACATCATAAAGAAAGGAAAACATCAATCATTAAGGTGAAATTGGAACAAATACCGAGCCTAGAATAAGAGGTGAAGAATGGTATTTAGGTTGCTTGAGAATAGAAGGAAAGCAGCAACAAGCTCTTACTATCAAAAATATAAGAAACACTAAGAGTTATGTTTTGTATATGATGCACAATGTCTATACAATTATGCAAGATTTATAACATCAGCATTGTTTTTTGATGTAGTATTTATGTTGGCTGATTTGTGGCGTCTGAACATATTGATAAGATATAGTTCATTAATGGACAATATATGTAACTTCACCACACTTAAAGAAAGCTTTAAAAGAAGGTTCTCAGATATGTGGCCAAGGGAGATTTTGTCTCATATTTATAATTTTAGAAATATAGATTATAAATTGCCATCTATTACATATTTATATACAATTTGTAACCTATATAGTTGTTTAAGATATATTCATGAAGTACAACCTAAAGGTAACTTTAAAGAAATAGTTGTAAGAAAACAAGAAACGTTTGCTACTTATAGCAAGTAGCTCACAATGAACTTAAAATTCTAGCTAAAATTTGACTTCCCCATCTAAAGAAGTGAGACAATTTTGCTCAATTTCCTTTCACTTTTCCCCTAGTTTTGTCACCAGAATGAAGTATTGGCATTTGCATGCTCCATTTATTCTGTGAAGTATAGTAATATGCTATACTATTTTGACCTTTTTGAAAGTTTGAAATTTAATTAGTTGACTATTTTCCACTAGTCATCATCTCAACCTCATTGAGTTGTGAGAAAGGATAGACTAGCCATAAAAATGTGTGAAAAATGATTAAGGATTTCACATTTCATATGCCTTTAATCCTGTGATCCTCTCAGTTCTGTTTCAGAAATCTCAGATGTATACCCAGCATTTGATCATATTGAACTCATGATAAAACAGCAAAGTGCTCATTACAGCATAGATATTATGATGCTTAAAAAATTTAGCTCATTTTGACATATCTGGAAAATGATGTCTTTTCAAAGTGAATGTATAGTATAATAGAGAGAAAAAAGATACTTGATTTGTAGGAAAATATTTATTATTTTTATATCTAAAGATTGTGCTGAACTGGACAGTTATGTAGATGAAGAAGTGCCATAAATTACATGAAATAAATAGTTGCTCTAGTCCGTGCCTCCTTTTAAAAAATGATCTGCTGTTAGTCTTAAATACCTTTCTCCAAATCTATATTTATAATTAGGATAGAAATCCATTCTTCAACAAAACAATGAAACATGTAAGCATTGCTGTTTTGAAATGATGTGTGGATACTAGGAATTGGATATCCAGATGTTTAAGCTGGATTTAGAAAAAGCAGAGGAACCAGAGATCAAATTGCCAATATTTTTGGATCATAGAGAAAACAAGGGAATTCCAGAAAAAAACATCTACTTCTGCTTTATTGACTACACCAAAGCCTTTGACTGTGTGGATCACAATGAACTGTGGAAAATTCTTAAAGAGATGGGAATACTAGACCACCTTACCTGGCTCCTGAGAAACCTATATGCAGGTTCAAGAAATAATAGAGCTTTACATGGAGTCGCAAAAAGTTGGACACGACTGAGCGACTAACACACACAATGTGATATTACAGTTTTCCTGTTCTTATCTAAGGAAGATCTGTAGAAAAAAAGGATAATCTTTCTCTGTTACTTCCTAGTGATCATATGTTTATGATTTTTTAGCAAATATAGATTAACTTTAAGTATTACTACTTAGAATGTTCTACAGTGGCATATTAAACTTACTAAGATTTTTAAATATATGGTATAATTTTCAATATGTTGTTTGCATGTTGAGGATGCTGCATTTACCATCACCATGACTTGTTTGTTGTGTGAAAAGCAAACAAAACAAACAAAACAATGAAAACCTGGGAGACAGTGTTATTCTATCTCTAATAATTTGGGAAGCATGCTTAAAGTCAAAAAGAATTTTCTTTTTATATCTTCATAATTTCACCTTCCCCAACAGTTTCATTGGTTCTCAGAGCTCTGCTGCCCATAGCTAAACTCATTTCTCTGTGCCACTAAATCAAATACTAATTAGACTCTTTCCCCCAAAATGACATATTTTAAAATAATTCTGCTTCACTTAAGCACTTTGTAAGAATGGGAACACTTTAATTAAGCCAAGTGAGCAGGCTTTGAATTGTTACAAAGTAATTCACACCCAGGGAATAGTTATAAACAGTATAATAATTCAAGTCCATGAGTATATTTTTATTATTACAAAGTGATATGTTAGAAATGCTCATTTGTTTGCTAAATCGCATGAGGACACATTATACTTTATAATATCAATTTCCCCCAAAGAAATGATTTTGTGAAATATAGAAGCCATGGCCCAAGAAGAATTCACTTGATGCCAAATTCTTAATCTTCCCTAAAAACAGTCGGTGTGATTCTGTTGGCTTCTCTGTTGCAGTTGCAGAACATATAAGAAAAAAAAAAAAAGTTTTATATGTATATTTTGATGTTTTTTCCTCCACATTTTTCAGTTTATTAACTATACCACATTTGAAAAGTTACCACCCATATGGAATGTCTAGTTTCATTGTTAATAATGTCAACAAAAATCTGTCTGTCTTCTAGAGCCTAAGTTGAGACAAGTATGAGTGGTTGATAAAATGTATGGAAATGAAAATTGTATTATTGTTTATTATGGCAGATGTGTATTTTATTTATTATAGTATTTATTAATTTAATATCATTTGTGATTTTCCTAATACAGCTTAGAACATCTCATGGATGATCACTTTTTTTTGAACATGTTTTTACCTAAAATCACATTCCAAGTAGTACTCAAGATGAACTTACATTTTTCCCCTTTCACTAAGATTCTTCCTAAGTAGTCAGAGATGAGGTGGAAGCATAGGCAATATATTCTCCAAAACAAATTCCAGAGGTTACCTTTTATTATTATTCATTATTTATGTCTTTTGCATCCCAGTCCGCTATAATGAAAAGGACATTTTGGGGTGTTAGTTCTAGAAGGTCTTGTAGGTCTTCATAGAACCGTCCTAGTTCAGCTCTTCAGTGTTACTGATTGGGGCATAGACTTGGACTACTGTGATATTGAATGGTTTGCCTTGGAAACAAACAGAGATCATTCTGTTGTTACTAAGATTGCATCCAAGTACTGCATTTCAGACTCTTTTGTTCACTATGATGGCTACTCCATTTCTTCTAAGGAATTCTTGCCCACAGTAGTAGCTGTAATGGTCATCTGAGTTAAATTCACCCATTCAAGTACATTTTAGTTCTCTGATTCCTAAAATGCTGATGTTCACCTTTGCCATCTCCTGTTTGATCACTTCCAATTTCTTTGATTCATGGACCTAACATTCCAGGTTCCTATGCAATATTGCTCTTTAAAGCATCAGACCTTGCTTCCATCACTAGTCACATTCACACCTGGGTATTGTTTTCACTTTGGCTCCATCTCTTCATTCTTTCTGGATTTATTTCTCCACTGATCTCCAGTAGCATATTGGGCACCTGCTGACCTGGGGAGTTCATCTTTCAGTGTCCAATCTTTTTCCTTTTCATACTGTTCATGGGGTTCTCAATGCAAGAATACTGAAGTGATTTGCCATTCCCTTCTCCCAGTGGACCATGTTTTGTCAGAACTCTCCACCATGACCCATACATCTTGGGTGGCCCTACATGACATGACTCATAACATTGAGTTAGACAAGACTGTGGTCCATGTGATCAGTTTGATTTTGATTTCAGTTTTCTGTGATTGTGGTTTTCATTCTGTCTGCCCTCTGATGGAGAAGGATAAGAGGCTTATGGAAGCTTCTTGATGAGAGAGACTGACTGAGGGGGAGACTGGGACTTTTCTGATGGGTGGGGCCATGCTCAGTAAATCTTTAATACAATTTTTTGTTGATAAGTGGGGCTGTGTTCCCTCCCTGTTATTTGACCTGAGGCCAAACTGTGGTGGAGGTAATGAATATAATGGTGACCTCCTTCAAAAGGTCCCATGCAGGCACTGTTGCACGCAGTGCCCCCAACCCTGCAGTAGGCCACTGCCAACCCACGCCTCCACTGGACACTCATGGGCAAGTCTGGGTCAGTCTCTTGTGGGGTCACTGCTCCTTTCCACTGTGTGCTGGTGCACACAAGAGTCTGTTTTTCCTCAGTCCTGTGTAAGCTCTGGCAGATCTATGGTGGGATTAATGGCGACTTCCTCCAAGAGGGCTTATGCCATACCCAGGTCTACTTCACCCAGAGCCCCTGCAGCAGTCCACTGCTGACCCATACCTCCAAAGGAGACACTCAAACAGAGTTCTGTCTCAGTCTCTGTGGGGTCTCTGGGTCTTGATTTGCACAAGGTTTGTTGGAGCCCTCTGAGCGTCTCTGTCAGGTATGGGATTTTATTCTAAACATAATCTTGCTCCTCCTACTGTCTTGCTGGGGCTTCTCCTTTGCCCTTGGACATGGGTTATCTCCTCAAATTCACTCCAGCACTGTACAGCTGCCGCTGCAGCACCTACCATCTTGCAGGGGCTTCTCTGCCCTTGGATGTGGGATATCTCCTCAAAAGTATGTCCTTTTCATTATAGGGAATGGCAGTGCAAAATTAGGAAGTCAAGAAATACCTCGAGTAACAGGCAAATTTGGCCTTGGAGTACAGAATGAAGCAGGGCAATGGCTAATAGAGTTTTGCCAAGAGAATGCATTGGTCATAGCAAGCACCCTTTTCCAACAACACAAGAGAAGACTACACATGGGCATCACCAGATGCTCACTATTGAAATCAGATTTACTTTATTCTTTACAAACAAAGATGGAGAATGTCTATATAGTCAGTGGGGGAAAAAGAAAAAAAATAGACCAGGAGCTGACTGTGGCTCAGATCATGAACACCTTATTGCTAAATTCAAACTTAAATTGAAGAATGTAGGGAAAACCACTAGAACCTTTCAGATATGACCTAAATCAAATAACTTGCAATTATACAGTAGAAGTGAAAAATAGATTCAGGGATTAGATCTAATAGACAGAGTGCCTGAAGAACTACAGACAGAGATCATGACATTGTACAGGAGGCAGGGATCAAGACCACCCCCAAGAAAAAGAAATACAAAATGGCAAAATGTTTGTCTAAGGAGGCTTTACAAATAGATGGAGAAAAGGAAAGATATATCAATTTGAATGCAGAGTTTCAAAGAAAGCAAAGAGAGAAAAGAAAGCCTTCCTCAGTGATAAATGCAAAGAAATAGAGGAAGACAGTAGAATGGGAAAGACTAGAGATTTCTTCAAGAAAATTAGAGATACCAAGGGAACATTTCATGCAAAGATGAGCACAATAAAGGACAGAAATAGTATGGACCTAGCAGAAGCAGAAGATATTAAGAAGTGGTGGCAGGAATACACAGAAGAACTGCACAATAAAGATCCTCATCACCCAGATAATCATAGTGGTGTGATCACTGACCTAGAGCCAGATATCCTGGAATATGAAGTCAAGTGGGCCTTAGGAAGCATCCCTATGAACAAAGCTAGAGGAGGTGATGGAATTCCAGTTAAGCTCTTTCAAATCCTAAAAAAGTGATGCCATTAAATTGCTGCACTCAATATGCCAGGAAATTCTGAGAACTCAGAATTTGTCAGAAAATGTCAGTTTTCATTCCAATCCCCCAAAAAAGGCAATGCCAAAGAATGTACAAACTACTGCACAGTTGCACTCATCTCACACACTAGCAAAGTAATGCTCAAACTTCTCAAAGCTAGGCTTCAACAGTACATGTACCATGAACTTCCAGATGTTCAAGCTGGTTTTAGAAAAGGCACAGGAACCAGAGATCAAATTGTCAACATCTGCTGGATCATGGAAAAATCAAGAGAGTTCCAGAAAAACATCTACTTCTGCTTTATTGACTATGTCAAAGCCTTTGACTGTGTGGATCACAACACACTGTGTAAAATTCTTAAAGAGATGGGAATACCAGATGATTTGACCTGCCTCTTGAGAAATCTGTATGCAGGTCAGGAAGCAAAAGTTAGAAATGGACATGGAAGGACAGACTGGTTCTAAATCGGTAAAGTTCCTGAAAGTTACCCTGCTTATTTAACTCCTGTTCAGAGTACATCATGAGAAATGTTGGACTGGATGAAGCACAAGCTGGAATCAAGATTGCCAGGAGAAATATCAATAACCTCAAATATGCAGATAGCACCACACTTATGGCGGAAAGCGAATAAGAACTAAAGAACCTCTTGATGAAAATGAAAGAGGAGAGTGAAAATGTTGGCTTAAAGCTCAGCATTCAGAAAACTAAGATCATGGCATCTCGTCCCATCAATTCAGGGCAAATAGATGGGGAAACAATGGCAACAGTGAGAGACTTTATATTTTGGGGCTCTCAAATCACTGCAGATGGTGACTGATGCTAGGAAATTAAAAGACACTTGCTCCTTGGAAGACTATTTTTGACCACCCTAGTTCAGTTCAGTTGTTCAGTCGTGTCTGACTCTTTGTGAACACATGAACCGTAGCACATCAGGCCTCCCTGTCCATCACCAACTCCTGAAGTCCACCCAAACCCACGTCCATTGAGTCGGTGATACCATCCAGCCATCTCGTTCTCTGTCATCCCCTGTTCCTCCTGCCCTCAATCTTTCCCATCATCAGGGTCTTTTCCAAATGAGTTGGCTCTTCGCATAAGGTGGCCAAAATATTGAAGTTTCAGCTTCAGCATCAGTCCTACCAATGAATATTCAGGACTGATTTCCTTTAGGATGGACTGGTTGGATCTCCTTGCACTCAAGGGACTCTCAAGAGTCTTCTCCAGCACCACAGTTCAAAAGCATCAATTCTTCTGCGCTCACCTTTCTTTATAGTCCAACTCTCACATCCATACATGACAATTGGAACAACCATAGCCTTGGCTAGATGGACCTTTGTTGACAAAGTAATGTTTCTTCTTTTCAGTAAGCTGTCTAGGTTGGTCTTAATTTTCCTTCCAAGGAGTAAGCATCTTTTAATTTCATGGCTGAAATCACCATCTGCAGTGATTTTGGAGCCCAGAAAAATAAAGTCATCCACTGTTTGCACTGTTTCCCCCTCTACATTTGCCGTGAAGTGATGGGACCGTGCCGGGGACCAGCCCCGGCTGATCCAGGGTATTCGAAGGGGAGATGGCGTCGGCGACCTATTCAAATGGTAATTAGAGATATAAAGAGTAATAGAATGAGGATAGCTCAGTAGGAAAATTCAGTGGAGAAAAGAGGCTGAATAGCTTGGTTTATGTGGAAACTCAATATAACCCGTGACACCAGGTTAGCTCTGACCACGGAGGCCGCAGGTGCCCTCTCGAATAGCGGAAGGTGCCCCACCTTAGACACCTTCTCGAGTGGGTCTTAGAAGCCCAGGCAAATAAGTGGTTGCAGAGGATATCCACGCTCCAGATGGAGACTTCAGCCGGAATTTAAAGGAAAGAATGACATGGGGAGACCAAGAGTTGGTGAGCAAGGCCCGTAGCTTTATTTTTAACAGGAGCTTTTATACCCTAAGTTACAAATAGAGGATAATAGGGGATGCAAAGTCAGCGGGTTTCTTTTCTGCAAATTTATCGTATACAAATGGTTTAGGTGATTTACATCATCTTCTGGCCAGAAGGCCTACTAACATTTTATGACTCTTGACAAGGACTTATCAACAAAGACTTATTTTCTCTAAGAGTAATTATTTTAAGGTTTGGCGCCATCTTCTGAAGATAAAATTGCATTCCTATAGGGCGGATGTGTAATGGGTTTACAACAAAGGAAAGAATTTATTACCTTAAGGGTCTAAAGTTATTAACACCAAGGCCACTACTTATTTTTTCTATATACCAACTATATTAATTAATACACATTCAAGGATACAATTCAGGGGATGTGAAAACTTGGCAGCAAGTATTGGCTCATCAATGAAATCTTTTACTAGTCTTATTCTGACAGTTTCTAACTCTCTGAGAGGCTCTAAGCTATTTGAATATCTTAAGCTTCCCGTGCCTCTCGAGGCTGGGAGACTGTAAACAATCGTATGCATAGCTGTAGGAGTCCGGGTAAACTTGTCAGGTGAGTTAGAGAGCCATCTGAGGGGTTTGGATTTAAACACTCCTAATTGCCCAGGAACTTTATTAATTGGAGCTGTAAGTTAACTCTTTGACAGAGAGAGCGAGATGGTGGTAGGGGACAGCCCCCAGTAAAGTTAGAGGTGAGAGCACAAAGCAATAAAGTAGGCAGACTCTGGTTTTTGGGGGGAAGATACTCAAGAATATCCGGGGAGACTCCCGAGGCTCTATCCCGCCTTTGCCTATGCCGAGCCTCCTTCCTCATGACCTTTGTCACGAGCGAAATGTCTCTCGCCGGCTCCCGGCAGGACTGGATGCCAAGACCTTAGTTTTCTGAATGTTCAGCTTTAAGCCAACTTTTTCACTGTCTTCTTTCCTTTTCATCAAGAGTGTCTTTAGTTCTTCTTCACTTTCTGCCATATGGTTGGTGTCATCTGCATATCTGAGGTTATTGATATTTCTCCTGGCAATCTTGATTCCAGCTTATGCTTCCTCTATCAACAGAGATAGCATATTAAAAATCAGAGACATTACTTTGCCAACAGAGTTCCATCTGGTCAAAGCTTTTTTTTTTTTTTTTTTCAGTAGTCATGTATGGATGTGAGAGTTGGACTATAAAGAAAGCTGAGCCCTGAAAAATTAATACTTTTGAACTGTGATGTTGGAGGAGATTCTTGAGAGTCACTTGCACTGCAAGGAGATCTTTCCAGTTCATCCTAAAGGAAATCAGTCCTGAATATTCACTGGAAGGACTGATACTGAAGGTAAAACTTCATTACTTTGGCCACCTGAGGCAAAGAACCAACTCATTGGAAAATACCCTTTCTGAGTAAGATTGAAGGAGGGAGGAGAAGGGGGCTACAGAGAATGAAATGGTTGGATAGCATCACCAATTTGATGGACATGAGTTTGAGTAAGCTCTGGGAGTTGCTGATGTACAGGGAAGTTGGCATGCTGCAGTCCATGGGATCACAAAGAGTTGGACACAACTGAACTGACCTCAACTGATTTGGAATTTTGGAGAATAATTTAGGAATGATTTTATATTAATAAAACTTCTCTTTTGTTAGGTAGACACAGTGCTATGACAGTGCTAGAGCCTAAATAAAAATTTGCTGCTTGGTTAATTGTTTTAAAATAGAGTATTATGATGATCACCAACATGTCTGATTCCTTTTTTTTTTTTTTTGCATTTTTTTCATCTCCTTGAGATTACAGGAGATGTGGTGGTGGTTTAGTTGCTAAGTCATGTCTGACTCTTGTGACCCCATGGACTGTAATCCACCAGGCTCCTCTGTTCATAGGAAGTGTAGTGAATTGTGTTTTAAGGAGAATTTAATTTGTTTTAACTTCATGTTGAAACATTTATCACCTAAGAGCCAATTGGTGATTTTCCACATTCTTTTTCTTAGGACATCATGATAATTGAGACATATATCAATATGGATATCCAAAAACTTACAGTGTTTTTGAATGATAAGTCACTGAAAGGTCATTGTCTTAGAGAATTGCCCAGACTACAGTGAAAATTTTATCTTGGTTGTCGTAAGTCACTTATTTTTGTACTGTTACTGAAAGACTCAAGGATAACTTATTTTATTCTGAGTAACAGCAATGCCAGTTTCTCGGTGGAACATTTGCCAGTGGTACAAATAGAAGGTTTGTGTGTGCATGTGTGTGCACGCGTGCTGAACAAGCTTAAGTAATGTGATCTAAAGAACTGTGGGTGAGCTAATTGAATGACACCATTGTGTGAATGGGAAAACCAAAATGGAGATTACAGATGACATTTTGAGTGTGAAGAACTTCCATAAAACCAAGCTACTGATGTCAGAAATCCCGTCTTATGATATTTTCCCAGGTACTTCAGAGTTTATGTAAATATGGCTTGTTGAACTTTACCAGAGCTGTTTACAGATGCACCTCATATTCTGTGTTTCCAAATCCTAACTCATCATTTTTCTCTCAGAAAATTAATTGGTATTCTATAATGTTATTTCGTTTGGCTGTCCATCACTTTCACAGTCACTTAATCTGAAAACCAAGAGGTAACTGATTTCTTTTTCTCCCCTTACCCATTCATCCAGAGACAAATCTTAACAGATTCCAATACCTTAACATAGTTCAGCTGTTCTCTTGCTAAACTGCTCTTGTGCTACTTCATTGTTTATTGCTTGATCTAACCAATTAACTAGCTTTCTTATATCCATTTAACCTTTAACCAAGCCCCTACAAAATTCCTCAGAGTATTTCTAAATTGTGACTCTGATCCTGTTACTTCCATTTTTGAAATCTTCCATGATTCCTATACTTTCTATGAAATTTTTGATGATATCCTACACCTGTAAGATATTTCTTAAAAAAAAAAAATTACCTTGAAAAAATGATTTTATGAGTCACTTATATTTGGTAATGAAAGAAACGTATAGATGTATCAAACAACTTAAAGAATGCTTGGCCAGTCCAGGTTAGATGCACGATACTGGATGCTTGGGGCTGGTGCACTGGGATGACCCAGAGGGATGGTATGGGGAGGGAGGAGGGAGGAGGGTTCAGGATGGGGAACACATGGATACCTGTGGCTGATTCATTTCGATATTTGGCAAAACTAACACAATATTGTAAAGTTTAAAAATAAAATAAAATTAAAAAGAATGCTTGGTTAATATTATTTAATTGGCATTTTTAAAGTTTATTCAAGAGTGAACCCTTTTTATTCATTTATAATATCTATTAACACCTTGCAGATCTGCTTTTCCAAATGGACCCCAGGATAAATATCAAATTTTTAACATGTCATTCTAGCCCCTATTGCTTCTCCAGACCTATCTCTAAGGCTTTAATTTTATGCTCTGGGAATTAATAAAACGCTCTAGTCATGGCACAGTCCTAGTTATTTCTCACCTTCTGTTTGCTTTTGAGGTGTATCTAGAATGCCTACCAAAACAATGTATTCTTAATTGCTATTAAATCTTTATGTTTCAGCTCAGCTATAAACTACTCAGAGAAGCTCTTTTTTATATTTACCCATTTCTGGCGTAATGATTTTGGTAATAAATACTAATTACCTAAGTGTGTGTCTTTTCTTTATAAACTTCTGAAAGTAAGGGTCATCTCTTTTTTTCTTGCATTTCAGTGCCTGAGAGCTATTTTGTGTTCAATAAATATTTATAGAATGAATGAACAATGAATATATAAACATACTGTGTTAAATTATCAATGACCATTTATTATACATTAGTGTGAATAGTCTTAGAATAAATTGTAAGTCATTTCATTCCAGTCTTTCTGTTTTGAACTTGATCAACTTTTCTAAAGATCCAAATCAATATTATAAAATTTTCACAGTACACTCACAATATATAAATTTCTTATGACCGGTTAGAGTTATAATCCTCAGCTGTATGCAGTTTTGTGTGTGTGTGTTTTCTTTAATCATCTTTATTAAGTGTGTTTTTAATTAAGAGGGTTGAGGAATTTAGGTTGAATATAAAAGGTGGTTCAGATGATAAAGAATTCGCTTTCAATGTAGGAGACCCCAGTTCTATCCCTGGGTCGGGAGGATCACCTGGAGAAGGGAATGACAACCGTCTCTAGTATTCTTGCCTGGAAAATGCCAGGGACGGAGGAGCCTGGTGTGCTGCTGTCCATGGGGTGGCAAAGAATCAGATATGCCTGAGCAACTAACACAAACAGCAAAAGCTGCTGTGTTGTGCTGTGTTTGATTGCTGTCATGTCCAGGTCTTTGTGATCCCATGGACTGTAGCCCACCAGGCTCCTCTGTCCATGGGGCTTTTCCATGGAAGAATACTGATGTGGGTTGTCATGCCCTCCTCCAGGGGATCTTCTCAAACCAGGGATGGAACCCAGGTCTTCCGCATTACAGGCGGATTCTTTACCGTCTGAGCCGACAGGGAAGCCCTGAACTGAATTTGCCATAGTCTAGAAAGTTATAGGAGAAGGCAATGGCACCCCACTCCAGTACTCTTGTTGGAATATCCCACGGATGGAGGAGCCTGGTGGTCTGCGGTCCATGGGGTCACATAGAGTCGGACATGACTGAAGCGACTTAGCAGCAGAAAGTTATCAGAGTATGCTTAAATGGATTACATGAGTTTCCTTTTGTGAGGTAGGCTCCTCTTAGAATTTTGGGCCACTTGTTTTTGTCTTACTGGTTTTACTTCTATTTTCCAAGATAACAAGATGCAGTTATTTCTCTTGTGGTCTCCTTAACTTTTGTATTATATCTTGATGCTGTGTGTCCATCTCCAGCTTCTTCTGATTCCTTTCAACCAGATTTAGTCTGCATTTAAGTAACATATCTATGAAATCCCAGAATCTGTATTTGTAGAAACTGTCCTTGAAAGTGGCCCTTGATTCTTGTTCTTTGCTTAAGGTCTCCACCTTGAGGTTCTACAAGTACTGCACGCTTGGGAACCTATCCTTTTCTCTTCCCCATTCCATCACGACCAGTTTTCTTCCTTTTTACTGTTTCTCTTAGCACAACATCATTCTTGCAATCACCTATATATGAAAAAATCTAATTTTCTTAGGCTCCTTTTTCTACCTAAAAACTCAAGTTCTTATAGTTTCTCTCTCTGCATTACGGCTAGAATCTTCAGCATCTGGTATATTCTTTTTTTTTGTTGTTGTTATCACTAACTTTTTTGTAGGCTGTACAACAGAATCCACATTGCCCCCCATATCAATTGGTTTTATTTTTCAGTATCTTGTACAAACTGACAGTTTTACTACAATAAATCTAAAATCATAATTTTCAGTAGCAGTCTCATGATATTTTAACTGACTCATAGCTATAATCTTATATAAAATGACTAAAAAAATAAATATAAAACTTCTCATTCTGCTGTGTAGTAATATGCTTTGTCCTGAGTAATCTTAATTGGTTTACTGGAATTTAAATTTATCAAAATTAAACAGTGTAAGACTGTTATTTCAAGTTGGGAATTAGGTTATTATGGCTATGATATAAATCATTAGTTCTTAATGAATAATCTGTTTTTGTACTGAAGAAGACAAAAGCATGTCCTTATAGTGCATTCTAAAATTATATGTCTCTATTTTTCTATATATTGTGCATTTCTTCATAACTGTCATAGATTAGCTGTGCTTTAATTCCTTATCTGTATCTTTCTTTTCTTTATCATTTTTTTAGTGAAGTACTTATCACAACTTTGTTGAAAGAAAATAACTATTGATACTTGTCTGAAGGTTATGTCATCTATTCATTCTTACTTTTAAGACTGTTTCTGATTAAGTAAATCCACAAAAGAATGTTGTGCCTAGACCATACTGTTTTGGTTCACCAAGTTAGGACTGCCAAGCCAGATCACAATTTTGCTGAGATACAGAATTTTTCATCTCTTGAGGGGACCATTCAGCATTTGAGGTGCAAAATCTCTTAGATGGGTTAATCTGTTCATAGCAGTAAGAGAGAAGGGTACAGTATACAAATACAGGGTTATCATTCTCTGCGTGTATTTTGTTTTGAACCTGGTTGTAAAACACTCTAGACAGTTTTTAAATAAAAATTTTCTGTGATATTATGGCATGTATTTATATTGAGCTATAATATTATGTAAAACATGGTAGTATAATTATACCAGTGTCTTTAAAAATCTAACTTACTGAGAACTTCCCAGATGGCTCAGCAATAAAGAATCTGCCTGCAATGCAGGAGACATGGGTTCAATCTTTGGATCAGGAAAGTCCCCTGAGGAAAGAAAAGGCAATCCACTCCAGTAATTTTGCCTGGGAAATCCCATGGACAAAGGAACCTGGCAGGCTATAGTCTATGGGGTTGCAAAGAATCAAGCACAACTTAGTGACTAAAATAACAACCAGGGAAACAAATAATGGTAGATTTTATATATATTCCAACTGCAAGGGATTGGTGTACCTGGTTATGGACAAAAAGACAAGTTTGAAACCCATAGGGCAGGCCATCAAGAAAGGCAAGATGAAACTTTTAGACATGAGCTAAAGCCTCTATTTGTAGGTAGTATTTCTTTTTCCTCAGGGAAGCCTTCAGTCTACTTATAAAGACTTTGAATTAATTGAATCAGACCCATTTAGATTATCTAGGATAATTTAACTTACTTAAAGTTAATTGTTTATGGACTTTTATCACATTATATCTACTACTGTAGGCAAGAATCCCTTAGAAGAAATTAAGTAGTCCTCATAGTGAACATAAGAGTCCAAAATGCAGTACTTGGGTACAGTCTCAAAAACAACACAATGATCTTGGTTCGTTTCAAAGGCAAACCAGTCAATATCACAGTAATCCAAGTCTGTGCTCCAAACACTAATTCCAAAGAAGCTGAAGTTGAACTATTCTATGAAACCTACAAGACTTTCTAAAACTAAAACCAAAAAAAGACGTTTCATCACAGGTGACCAGATCAGATCAGTTGCTGAGTCGTGTCCGACTCTTTGCGACCCCATGAATCACAGCACGCCAGGCCTCCCTGTCCATCACCAACTCCTGGACTTCACTCAGACTCACGTCCATTGAGTCAGTGATGCCATCCAGCCATCTCATCCTCTGTCGTCCCCTTCTCCTCTTGCCCCCAATCCCTCCCAGCATCAGAGACTTTTCCAATGAGTCAACTCTTCCAATGAGGTGGCCAAAGTACTGGAGTTTCAGCTTCAGCATCATTCCTTCCAAAGAAATCCCAGGGTTGATCTCCTTCAGAATGGACTGGTTGCAGTCCAAGGGACTCTCAAGAGTCTTCTCCAACATCACAGTTGAAAAGCACCAGTTCTTTGGCGCTCAGCCTTCTTCACAGTTCAACTCTCACATCCATACATGACCACAGGAAAAACCATAGCTTTGACTAGACGGACCTTTGTTGGCAAAGTAATGTCTCTGCTTTTGAATATGCTATCTAGGTTGGTCATAAACTTCCTTCCAAGGAGTAAGCATCTTTAATTTCATGGCTGCAGTCACCATCTGCAGTGATTTTGGAGCCCAGAAAAATAAAGCCTGACACTGTTTCCACTCTTTCCCCACCTATTTCCCATGAAGTGATGGGACCAGATGCCATGATCTTCGTTTTCTGAATGTTGAGCTTTAAGCCAACTTTTTCACTCTCCACTTTAACTTTCATCAAAAGGCTTTTTAGTTCCTCTTCACTTTCTGCCATAAGAGTGGTGTCATCTGCATATCTGAGGTGATTGATATTTCTCCCGGCTATCTTGATTCCAGCTTTTGCTTCTTCCTGTCCAGCGTTTCTCATGATGTACTCTGCATATAAGTTAAATAGACAGGGTGACAATATACAGCCTTGACGTACTCCTTTTCCTATATGGAACCAGTCTGTTGTTCCATGTCCAGTTCTAACTGTTGCTTCCTGACCTGCATACAAATTTCTCAAGAGGCAGATCAGGTGGTCTGGTATTCCCATCTCTTTCAGAATTTTCCACAGTTTATTGTGATCCACAGAGTCAAAGGCTTTGGCATAGTCAACAAAGCAGAAATAGATGCTTTTCTGGAACTCTCTTGCTTTTTCCATGATCCAGCGGATGTTGGCAATTTGATCTCTGGTTCCTCTGCATTTTCTAAAACCAGCTTGAACATCAGGAAGTTCATGGTTCACATATTGCTGAAGCCTAGCTTGGAGAATTTTGAGCATTACTTTACTAGCATGTGAGATGAGTGCAATTGTGCGGTAGTTTGAGCATTCTTTGCCATTGCCTTTTTTTGGGATTGGAATGAAAACTGACCTTTTCCAGTCCTGTGGCCACTGCTGAGTTTTCCAAATTTGCTGGCATATTGAGTGCAGCATTTTCACAGCATCATCTTTCAGGATTTGGAATAGCTCAACTGGAATTCCATCACTTCCACTAGCTGTGTTTGTAGTGATGCTTTCTAAGGCCCACTTGACTTCACATTCCAGGATGTCTGGCTCTAGGTCAGTGATCACACCATCGTGATTATCTGGGTCATGAAGATCTTTTTGGTATAATTCTTCTGTGTATTATTCCTATCTCTTCTTAATATCTTCTGCTTCTGTTAAGTCCATACCATTTCTGTCCTTTATTGAGCCCATCTTTGCATGAAATGTTCCTTTGGTATCTCTGATTTTCTTGAAGAGATCTCTAGTCTTTCCCATTCTGTTGTTTTCCTCTATTTCTTTGCATTGATCATTAAAGAAGGCTTTCTGATTTCTTCTTGCTATTCTTTGGAACTCTGCATCCATACTTTTATATCTTTCCTTTTCTGCTTTGCTTTTCGCTTCTCTTCTTTTCACAGCTATTTCTAAGGCCTCCCCAGACAGCCATTTTGCTTTTTTGCATTTCTTTTCCATGAGGATGCTCTTGATCCCTGTCTCCTGTACAGTGTCACGAACCTCATTCCATAGTTCATTAGGCACTCTATCTATCAGATCTAGGCCCTTAAATCTATTTCTCACTTCCACTGTATAATCATAAGTGATTTGATTTAGGTCATAACTGAATGGCCTAGTGGTTTTCCCTACTTTCTTCAATTTAAGTCTGAATTTGGCAATAAGGAGTTCATGATCTGAGCCACAGTCAGCTCCTGGTCTTGTTTTTGCTGACTGTATAGAGCTTCTCCATCTTTGGCTGCAAAGAATATAATCAATCTGATTTCGGTGTTGACCATCTGGTGATGTCCATGTATAGAGTCTTCTCTTGTGTTGTTGGAAGAGGGTGTTTGTTATGACCAGTGCATTTTCTTGGCAAAACGCTATTAGTCTTTGCCCTGCTTCATTCCATATTCCAAGGCCAAATTTGCCTGTTATTCCAGGTGTTTCTTGACTTCCTACTTTTGCACTCCAATCCCCTATAATGAAAAGGACATCTTTTTTGGGTGCTGACTGGAATGCAAAAGTTGAAAGTCAGGAGATACATAGAGTAACAGAAAAGTTTGGCCTTGGAGTACAAAATGAAGCAGGGCAAAGGCTAACAGTTTTGCCAAGAGAACACACTGGTCATAGCAAACACCCTCTTCCAACAACACAAGAGATGACTACACATGGACACCATCAGACTGGCAATACTGAAATCAATTGATTATATGCTTTGCAACTGAAGATGGAGAAGCTTTAAACAGTGAGAAAAAAACAAAACTGGGAGCTGAATGTGGCTTAGATCATTAACTCCTTATTGTAAAATTCAGACAAATTGAAGAAAGTAGGGAAAATCAGGGATAACCTATAATAAATCCCTTATGATTATATAGCAGAAGTGACAAATAGATTCAAGGGATTAGATCTGACAGAATGCCTGAATAACAATGGACGGAGGTTCACAACATTGTACAGGAGGCAGTGATCAAAACTATCCCCAATAAGTGGAAATGCAAAAAGGCAAAATGGTTGTCTGAGGAGACCTTACAAACAGATGTGAAAAGAGAAGCAAAAGGCAAAGGAGAAAAGGAGAAAATACCCATCTAGATGCAGAGTTCCAAAGAATAGCAAGAAGAGACAAGAACGCTTTCCTAAGAGACCAAAAGGAAAACAATAGAATGGGAAAGACGAGAGATGTCTTCAAAAAAATTAAGATACCAATGGAATATTTCATGCAAATATGGGCACAATAAAGGACAGGATAAAGGTATGGACCTACCAGAAACAGAAGATATTAAGAAAAGGTGGCAAGAATACACAGAAAAACTATAAAAAATAACTTAATGACCCAGATAACCATGATGGTGTGATCACTCACCTAGAGCCAGGCATTCTGGGTTGTTAAGTCAAGTGAACCTTAGGAAGCATCACTACAAACAAAGCTGGTGGAGGTGATGGAATACCAGCTGAGTTGTTTCCAATCCTAAAAGATGATGCCGTTAAAGTACTGCACTCAGTATGGCAGCAAATTTGGAAAACTCAGTAGTGTCCACAGTACTGGAAAAGTTCAATTTTCATTCCAATCCCAAAGAAGGGCAATGCCAAAAATTGTTGGCACTGCCACACAATTGTACTCATCTCACATGCCAGCAAGGTAATGCTCAAAATCCTTCAAGCTAGGCTTCAACCATACATGAACTGAGAACTTCTGGATGTTCAAGCTGAATTTAGTAAAGCCAGAGGAACCAGAGATTAAATTTGTTGGATCATAGAGAAAAACAAGAGAATTCCCGAAAAACATCTGCTTCATTGGCAATGCTAAAGTCTTTCACTGTGTGGATCACAACAAAGTGTGGAAAATTCTTCAAAAGATGGGAATACCAGACCACTTTACCTGCCTCCTGAGAAATCTGTATTCAGTCCAAGAAGCAACTGTAGAACCGAACAAGGAACAACAGACTGGTTCAAAATTGGGAAAGGAATGTGTCAAGGCTCTATATTGTCACCCTGCTTATGTAATTTATATGCAGAGTACATCATGTAAAATGCTTGGTTGGATGAAGCACAAGCTGAAATCATGATTGCCAGGGGGAAGTATCAACAGCCTTAGATATCCAGATGATATACCACCTTAATGGAAGGAAAGAAAGAGGAACTAAAGAGCCTCTTGATGAAAGTGAAAGAGAAGAGTGAAAAAAGTTGGCTTAAAATTCAACATTCAGAAGCTAAGATCATGGTATCTGGCCCCATCATTCATGGCATATAGTTGGGAAAACAATGGAAACAGTGAGAGACTTTATTTTATTGGGCTCCAATATTACTGTGGACAGTGACTGCAGCCATGAAATTAAAAGACACTTACTCCTTAGAAGAAAGGCCATGACAAAGCTAGACAGGATATTAAAAAGCAGATACTTTACTTTGCTGACAAAGGTCTATATTGTCAAAGCTATATTTTTTTCCATTATTCATGTATGGATGTGAGAGTTGGGCCATAAAGAAGCCTGAGCACCAAAGAATTGATGGTTTTGAACTGTGATGTTGGAGAAGAATCTTGAGAATCCCTTTAACTGCAAGAAGATCATATCAGTCCATCCTAAAGGAAATCAACCCTGAATATTCATTGGAAGGACTGATGCTAAAGCTGAAGCTTCAATACTGTGGCCACCTTATGCCAAGAGTTGACTCATTGGAAAAGACTGTGATGCTGGGAAAGACAGAAGGCAACAGGAGAACGAGGTGACAGAGGATGAAATAGTTGGATGGCATCACTGACTCGATGGACATGAGTTTCAGCACACTCTGGGAGTTAGTGATGGACAGAGAAGCCTGGTGTGCTGCAGTCCGTGAGATTGCAAAGAGTTGGACATGACTGAGCAACTGAATTGAACAGATGTTTTTTTCTGTGAGGTCCTTGTCATGAGGAAATTGTAGTCTTGAAACTGTCAGCTTTGACCTTTATCTGATTCCCAGGCAGTGTTGCAGAAATTCTGTGGCTTGTCTTAGTTGGCATAATCCCAAGGCCTTCTTCATCCACCCTATGCTCATTATACTTATGAATATCTGAAATCAGCATTATGGCTTTACACTCAGAAATAAAAGGCAACAGGTTATGCTACCAGGTCAGAGATAGAATAGCTACTGGAAAGAAATAGAGAAAGCCAGATGACTTTGTAAGAATCTTAAGGTCAAGATATTTACAGAATACTTCTGAGGTGAGTTAGTACTTAAGCATGATGCAAGGAAGTAGAGAAAAATATAGAGAAGTTACATGATATTTAAATAAAGGATAGGAGCTCAGGAAATAGTTTCAGAGGGCATGGCAACCCACTCCAGTATTACATGGAGAATCCCCATGGACAAAGGAGTCTGGTGGGCTACAGTCCATGGGTTCACAAAGAGCCAGACACGACTGAGCAACTAAGCACAGCACAGAGCACTAGAGTGGCACTGAGCAACAAATCTGCAGAAATAAAAGAGCAGAGGGGCTTACCTTAAAGGAGACTTGAAGCTTCAGAGGGTGAATTAGTTCTGTAATCTAAATTTGAAAAGAGAATGTATATCCAAGAAAACTCTGTATCAAATTTCTGTTTAAAGACAAGTTTACAAAGAAGGAGGTTTGACTGGTTACCTGGTAAAGGAACATGACTGGGGACCAAAGATATCTAATTTAAAAAATGATCAATTTAGGGAGAAGAGAAAAAACTGGAATGAGAACCCTCCTCCTCCTCCTTCTCCCATTTCTCCTCCCCCTCCTTCCCTTCCTCTCTCCCTTTCATAACAGTCTGAAATTGCTTATAGCCTGTAAAATTATGTGAATGATTTTACAAAAAAATGAGAGATGAAAGCTACCAGTCTTCTTTTAGCTTAGATTTGGAAGATACATAACTTCACTTGGGTTGCATTCTACTGCTTAATGGAAGTCAAAATGAATGTATGGCAAAGAAGGAATTTTAACTAACCTTATTTAGTGGCTATCTTTTGTTCAGAAATACTTATTCCGTATTTACCATATTAGGCAAAAAAAAAAAAGCATTGGTTATATGGTACTGAGGACATATTTTACTCAAAATATCTATTTAGATCTTTAATATGTCAAACAGATACATCCCATATGTCATTGGTGATTTTTAGTTGCTAAGTTGTGTCCAACTCTTGCGACCCCATGTACCTGTCAGACTCTTCTGTCCATGGGATTTCCCAGGCAAGATTACTTGAGTGGATTGCCATTTCCTTCTCCAAGGGGTTTTCACAACCCACGGACCTAACCCAGCTCTCCTGCATCGCAGTCAGATTCTTTACCATCTGAGCTATCAGGGAATCCCTTATGTCACTGTGCTATATCTAATAATGAATACAAATATTAGTCAAAATATCTCTTCAAAATATTGTTCTAAATTATTATGTGAGTGATTAAAAACTTTAGGGAGCTCTGTGCCTCTATAATAAGGGGAGCATAATTTAATTTGGGGGAATCAAAGAATAATTTATGGACTGCTAATGAGGTTAAATACAAGTGACAAGGTGAAGTAGTTGAGTATGTGGGACTGCAGGCAGAGGTAGCATGTGCAAATACTGGTATAATAATAGATCAGCATTCAGTTTGACTGTTTGTGCCCCTGAATTGCATGAATTAGAGAGTGGTTTGAAATGAGATACAAGAGGCAAGTTAGAACAGATAGTTCTGGGTCTTGAAACCCATAGTAAGGATCTTAGTTTCTTATACTCAGTCATGGGCTCTTAGTGTTAAGAACTGATATGTTTCTTTATGTTTAAAGTTTACACTGGCTACATAGTACGTGATGAACTGGGGGAAACAACTGTATATTTGGAGAATATTTAAATCAATATTTCAGTAATTCAGAAAAGAGATGCTGGTAGCTCTGTCTGGTAGTTAAAGATGGAGACGGATAGGGACTCACAGATGAGAATTTTTTTTTTTTTTTTTAAGTAAAATCAACAGAACTTGGTGAATTTTTGGACAGAGTTATTAGTGAAGGAGTTTTGTCAAGGGTATAGCTTTCTCAGATTCTGGAATTTTCTTTCCAGGTATCTGACTTGGGAGGCTAAGTGAATTTTTGACATATGATTCCTAGTTCCTTTCACATTTCTGAGTTGAAATGTCAAGCGACCTCTTGGATGTATGGGATATATAAGGTGGGTATTTTACTGCTTTTAATTTTATTTACTTGATAGCTTATTGTATAAATCCAGCTTAGGATATGTTGTTATATTTACATATATGTTTATCATCTCAGTTATGATTTAGCAACTTAACATGCTGTATCTTTCAAAGCACGTTTTAAACTGAATTAACACAACTCCTAAAAATTGCCTGCAGTTTTAACTTTCTCCTGGAATTAGGTCATGTCTATTAGTCTCATCTATTTCAACACAATACTTCAAATTCATATTCTACAACTTTGTTAGAGTGTGGCATTTTCTTTTCTCCAGGTTCTTCCTACAGAAATAAAAGCATACTTAAAAATCATAATCATATAATATGGTATTTATTTAATATGTTATCTGGGAATACAAATAGTACAAATAATATTTGCTTTTGAAATTAAGTGGAAAAGAGAATATTTTTCTCTTTTTCAAAGAATGAAAGGGTAGAATTTAAAAATCTGTGTTATCTAAGTGGGATTATGTATGACTTGGTGTTTTTCATCTTAAAATACATTTCTCAGGTAACAATCTCTAATGTAAGCATTTAATCAAAGTTTAACAGTAACAGCAAGGACATTATTCTGTGATGTAGAAGGAAATATATTTTGTTCCTTACATTAATTTAAAAGTCAAAGAAAATATTTCCTAATTATAATGTGAGCATACTTGCCAGTTTGATTCTCCTGGTTTATACTTGTATTTATATACTTTTTTCTAACTATTCTTTTATTCTCAGCATCACCCGTATTTGGTTAATAAATTGTATGGTCATCTTACTTAACCATCATGAATACTCTCATTGTGCAGTATCCATGAATTTTCCAAAGTCTGTCTTAAAACTACACATTTTTGTAGATTATAAAATAATGTAAGCAATTCCATATATTTGTTATACCTTATGTAATGTACACCTGCTTTTATTAATATACATCCTTAACTCTTTTATATTTGACTCTTAAACTATTTTTAATTTTTCTTAAATTATTTTAATTGTGCCTTACTCCATTTTTGTTTGTTTGTTTGTTTTTTCTCCTCCCCATCAGGGTAGCGTTACGTTCAGTTGGCATTCATATCCTTTCGCTATTTACTTTTTCCTCTCTGGACCTTCTCCAGTATCATTCTTAAAATGTGATGACCAGAAGTGCTTGCAGTATTCAAGGTACAGGTGCACTAAGGTTTTCTACAAGAATAGGATAATATGGGCTTTTTGGGATTTGCTTTTGCTTTTATGTTTGCTGGCTTCCAAGAGCTCTCCTGAGGGTGTTAAGTATTGTATTGGTGTCTTTGTCTACTGCATTTCATTGGCTTGATGTCCACAGGGATGAAGCTCAAGCTTCCAACACTGATACTCATCATATTGTCTTAAGGGTGTCACAGATGCCCTCAGCTGCTGTTATAAGCTGGCAATTCAAATATCCCTTTTGCCACTGCCTGAATGAAGCCCACTCTAACAGAAGGAATGTGGATGAATGAAGATGTCAAGCTCTCTTTGAGGTCACTACCTTTATCCTAGTCATAAGTATTCTGTAAACTGATGTTTTCTACCCCTAACAATTGCAGTATTCAAATAAAATGTTAATTTTCCCTAAAAAGAAAGGGCATATGTCTCTGAAAACATGCAGTTTAAAACTCCTTTGAATTTCTTCTATATAAACCAAACAAATCTCTCCATTGTTTCTTACATAAAACCCAAATGTTCTATAGTTAATTTATAGTTAATATATACTTTTTAGGTCATTGTGATATTAAATACAAATTTAAAAAATTGTTTTCTGAGTTGAAATGTGTTGTTTTACTTCTTAGGCAAAAATTGCTATAGTTTTCAGGAGTGTTACCTCTATGAGATTTTCTTTTTTTTTTTTCCTCTAGTAATGAGAGGCTTTAAAATTCTATTTAAGGAGATTTTGTCAGTGTTTTACAGGCTGAAATTGCTAAGGAGAACAACAGTCTGGAGTCATTTTCTCTTAAAAGATAAGGACAAAATTCATTTTTTGTGTCTTTAGTTACTGTCTCAGTTCTCTCTCCAACTTTAGGAAAGATTTGCACAAGTAATTGAGAATAAAGATACTAGCCTACACCACTCTTACGTAAGACTCTCCATAACTAAGTTAATCACTTAAGAATGCTTACTTTTCTTTTTTTTTAATTATTTATTTAAATTGTAGGCTAATTATTTTACAACACTGTAGTGGTTTTTGCCATACATTAACATGAATTAGCCATGGGTATGCATGTGTCCCACCATCCTGAACCCCTCACCCACCTCCCTCCCCACCCCATCCCTCTGGGTTGTCCCACTGCACTAGTGTTGGGTGCCCTGCTTCAAGCATCGAATTTGGACTGGTCATCTATTTTACATATATTAATATATATGTTTCAATGCTATTCTCTCATATCATCCCACCCTTGCCTTCTCCCACATAGTCCAAAAGTCTGTTCTTTACATTTGTGTCTCTTTTGCTGTACATTTATGTAATGGAATATTACTCTGCGATAAAAATAATGCATTTGAGTCAGTTCTAATGAGGTGGATGAAACTGGAGCCTATTATACAGAGTGAAGTAAGCCAGAAAAAGAAACATTAATACAGTATATTAATGCATATGTATGGGATTTAGAAAGACAGTAACAACCCTATACGCAAGAATGCTTATTTTTCATTAAAAGTATAGACAGCATGGATACTGTCAACAAATTCAAAGAAAATAATATGAATAAATGAAAATACTGTATCCAGATTATAGAGTATACTATTTGCCTACAGAAATGTATACAATTATAACCAGAAAAATATTTAATAGTGATCCTTTTTTAATAGTTTAGGATTGGTACACAACAACAAAGGATGGGTTTTAAGGCAAGGGATTCAAAGAGTCTTAAGGTGTAAACTCCCTATTGACGCTGTTTACTGGAGTTCTGCTTCATGACAACATGAAAGGCTTTAACTGTGTGGATCACAAAAAATGTGGAAAATTCTTAAAGAAATGGGAATACAAGAAAGCTTTTCCTGTCTCCTGAGAAATCTGTATGCAGGTCAAGAACAGCAGTTAGAACTTGACATGAAACAACAGACTGGTTCCAAATTGGGGAAAGGAGTATGTCAATGCTGTATATTGTCAGCCTGCTTATTTAACTTACATTCAGAGTACATGATGTGAAATGCCAGGTTGGATGAAGCATAACGTAGAATCAAGATTGCCAGGAGAAATATCAATTGCCTCAGATATGCAGATTCAGTTCAGTCAGTTCAGTCACTCAGTCATGTCCGACACTTTGCGACACCATGAATCGCAACACACCAGGCTTCCCTGTCCATCACCAACTCCTGGAGTTTACTCAAACTAATGTCCATCGAGTCGGTGATGCCATCCAGCCATCTCATCCTCTGTCGTCCCCTTCCCCTCCTGCCCCCAATCCCTCCCAGCATCAGAGTCTTTTCCAATGAGTCAACTCTTCCCATAAAGTGGCCAAAGTATTGGAGTTTCAGCTTTAGCATCAGTCCTTCCAAAGAACACTCAGGACTGGTCTCCTTTAGAATGGACTCATTGGATCTCCTTGCAGTCCAAGGGACTCTCAAGAGTCTTCTCCAACAACACAGTTCAAAAGCATCAATTATTCGGTGCTCAGCTTTCTTCATAGTTCAACTCTCACATCCATACATGACCACAGGAAAAACCATAGCCTTGACTAGACAGACTTTTATCGGCAAAGTAATGTCTCTGCTTTTGAATATGCTGTCTAGGTTGGTCATAACTTTCCGTCCAAGGAGCAAGCATCTTTTAATTTCATGGCTGCAATCACCATCTGCAATGATTTTGGAACCCAAAAATTTGGTGCCCAAAACATATGCAGATTATACCACTCATGGCAGAAAGTGAAGAACTGAAGAGCTTCTTGATGAAAGTGAGAGAAGAATGAAAAAGCTGTCTTAAAACTCAACGTTCAAAAAAACTAAGATTATGGCTGTGTTGTGTTCAGTCGTGTCCAAGTCTTAGTGACCCCATGGACTGTGGTCCACCAGGCTCCTCTGTCCATTGGGAATCTCCAGGCAAGAATACTGGAGTAGGTTCCCATGTCCTCCTCCAGGGTATCTTCCCAACCCAGGAATCGAACCCAGGTCTCCCATATTGCAGGTAAATTCTTTACTATCTGAGTCATCAGAAAAGATCCGGTCCCATCACTTCCTGGCAAATAGATGGAGAAATAATGGAAAGAGTGACAGACTTTATTTTCTTAGTCTCCAAAATTACTGTGGATGGTGAATGCAGCCATGAAATTAAAAGACACTTGCTCCATGGAAGGAAAGCTATGACAAACCTAGAAAGTGAAAGTGAAGTCACTCAGTAGTGCCCGACTCTTTGCGACCCCATGGACAGTAGCCTGCACCAAGCTCCTCCGTCCATGGGATTTTCAAGGCAAGAGTACTGGAGTGGGTTGCCATTTCCTTCTCCAGGGAATCTTCCCAACCCAGGGATTGAACCCAGGTCTCTCACATTGTGACAGACACTTTACTGTCTGAGCCACCAGGGAAGTCCATGACAAACCTAGAGAGCATATTAAAAAGCAGAGACATCACTTTTGTCAACAAAGGTCTGTATAGTCAAAGCTATGGTTTTTCTAGTACTCATGTATAGATGTGAGTTGAACCATAAAGAAGGGTAAGTGCCAGAGAATTGATCCTTTTGAATTGTGATACTGGAGAAGACTCTTGAGAGTCCCTTGGACTGTAAGATCAAACCAGTCAATTCTAAAGGAAGTCAACCCTGGGTTCTCCAGAGGAAAAGGTAGACTGCTAAAGTGAGAAAGTTCTGGTCCAAACTGCTCCTAGATTATACATGTAAACAGTTCAGGGGGAGGATTCCAGAAAGCTCCAGAGGGCATGTGCAGTGACTTGCCAAAGGATATGTAGGGAATTGGTTGCAGATCCTAGACAAAGACCCCGGTTCTCTAGATACAGCCCTTAGTTCTTTCTGCAATCCTCCCTGGGTCTTGGCATTCGGGAACTCATCTGCTCGGCACTTCTGGCCTCTCCTCCTTGACTGTGCTTTCCTGGTGTGAAGCTCACTCAGGCATCTCAGAATACAACTCCAACTCTGCTTAGAAGAGAATAAGTGAGTATAAGAGGTAAACACTGGCCTCACACATTCTGTCCTCACCCACTGAGCACCTATGACCAGAAAGGATGCCAGGATGAGGTGTTCTGTGGTGAATGAGAAGGGATCTCTGCTCTTTGGGGGACAGGAGTTTCTAGACTATGTGTGGAGACAGGCATGGGGAGAGAAATATTACTGCAGTGTTGAACTGACATCATCTTTATTTTACATATTAAAATACTCTGCAAAAAAGTAAAATGACTTGTCTGAGGTCACAGAACTATTAAGTGGTAGAGCCAATATTGAACTCCAGCACACTGCATCCAAAGCTGTTTGTATCAATGTTATATGAGAAGTTACCTCCAGGTAGACTAAGATAGAAATGTTCAAAGAGAAATTCAAATGACCAAAAGAAATACATTGTGCAGTGCCCTTAGGAAGCAGTCACAAGTCCTAGTCAGTAGTGTTAGATGATTAGAAATCTTTATATTTGCCTCATACCAGCTATGGGTTGTTTAACTAATGTTCTAGAATTGGGCAAAGCTTAAAATTATGACATTTATTTGATATAGGTGATTCAGAAAATAGCACTTTCTAAGAGGAGAAAAATACAAGAAATCACAAAATTTTTAAAAGTCTGCTTTTTTATTATATTATGATTTTGCCTCTTGTAAAAATAAGATAGAATACACATGACATTTAAAGTCATAAAGATAAAACATCCATTTGTTTTATGCTGTCTGTTGTGGGCTAGAAAACATAATAGTTACTCAAGTATTTCATCAGTTCAGTTCAGTCGCTCAGTCATATGTGACTCCTTGCGACCCCATGGACAGCAGCACGCCACGCTTCTCTCTCTATCACCAACTCTCGGAGTGTGCTCAAACTCATGTCCATTGAGTCAGTGATGCAATCCAACCATCTCATCCTCTGTCATCCCCTTCTCCTCCTGCCTTCAATCTTTCCCAGCTTCCGGGTCTTTTCAAATGAGTCAGCTCTTCCCATCAGGTGATCAAAGTATTGGAGTTTCAGCTTCAGTATCAATTCTTCCAGTGAATATTCAGGACTGATTTCCTTTAGGATGGATTGGATCTCCTTTCTGTCCAAGGGACTCTCAAGAGTCTTCTTCAACACCACAGTTAAAAAGCATCAATTCTTCGGCACTCAGCTTTCTTTATAGTCCAACTCTCACATCCATACATGTATTTCATAGATTTAAAATATGCCAAAATGTATAATTTTATCAGTTGAGCCTTTTGAATCTCTTAGGTATTTAGTGAATATTGTATATATGGATAAATTGTAGTGTTTTTCTGATGTTTGCAGTGTAAAAGAGAGAGGATGATGAGCCTTAGAAAAAATAATCGCATATTTTTGCTGTGTTCCTGAGAATCAATCAAGTAGAAAAGAAGCTTTTATATAATCACAGGTTTCTTATACAGGTTTATCAAACAGGGATGCTCATACCGTTATTCATCTAAGAAAAGAAATATGTTTAACCAATGAATATGTTAAAAGCACATATCATGAAAGAAACTTGGGGAACAATGGAAAGAAAATTCTGTGTGATTTTTAAAAAATACAAATATATCATGTAATCAGCAAATGGAAAAGAAAAGACATCCTCCAAACCCACCCTACACACAATTAGTTAATGAATGCTCAGTTGCTCAGCCATATCCAACTCTGCAATACTATGGAACATAGCCCTCTGGGGTTTCTCTGTCCATGGGATTTTCCAAGTAAGAATACTGGAATGGGTTGCCATTTCCTCTTCCAGGGGATCTTCCCAACCCAGGGATGGAACTCATGTTTCCTGTGACTCCTGCATTGTCATGCAGATTTCTTTACCACAGAGCCACCTGGGAAACCCAGCTACTTAATATCACTCCATATTTCTTTGTCAGAATTAGGCATGTTTATTAACTGAATAAACTACTTTCCTGTTCCCAGGATATGATAATGCCTTTTTATTCAAGCAGCTCCCCACTAAGCACTTGTCTTACAGTTTTCATTAAGTACTTTTTAGTAGACAAGTCAAAGATTATTATTTTACTAATAATTGTATTGATTTTAGTAAGAAAAAGACATTCTTATTTAAGAAAAGAAGTGTTTCTAAGAAATTCCTAGTATAGGCCCTTCACTCATTTTGTCTATTAACTTTGTATATTTTTATTCAATTATTGTTTTGCATATTTTATACTAAGCCATATTTTGCCTGTTTTATAGCTGTTATTATTTTCACTGAGCTTCTCTGGTGGCTCAGACAGTAAAGAATTTGCCTGCAAAGCAGGAGACCTGGGTTCAATCCCTGGGTTGGGAAGATCCCCTGGAGGAGGTCATGGCAACCCAATCCAGTATTCTTTCCTGGAGAATCCCCATGGACAGAGGAGCCTGGCAGACTACAGTTCATGGGGTTGCAAAGAGTTGGACACGACTGAGCAACAAAGCACAGCACGTATTTTCACTATTTTTTCCAGTTTAGAATAATATTATTTCAGTATATATTAGAATTGTAATGAATTTATGGAAAACTTACTGATCTTTATAATTTTAAATTCTCTTATCCAAGAGCATGGACTGTTTTATTATTAAAAGTGTATGTATGTTGTTTAATATGAATTAAAAATTCACCATAGTCATTTTTAGCTGCAATTTAAGCTGCATGTTTTAAGCTTGGTTATAAAATACTGTTTTTAGTTTTTGTTGCTCTTCATATTGGTATATTACTTTGAATTATATTCTCTTTGCTGTTCTTTTGAAGGAATGTTAATGACTTTTGTAGTTGATATGTTGAAGTTGATTTTGTATTTAAAATACTGAAATCATTTGTACTAATTTCATATTCTGTTTTTTACATAAATATTTATATCATCTCTAAATAATAGAATATGTGCTTCCTATTATATGTATTCATATATTATTTGTTTTGCTTTTCCTGGTTATGTTCTTGATATTTAGAGGAGATATTTGTGAAATTTCTCCATTAAGGATAATATTTGCTACAGATTTTCTAAAATTCTGTTTGTCTTAAATAATTTCCCTTTGATTTTAAATTTTCCAAGAATTTTAAAAGCCATAATTGAAGTTTTTAATACCATAAAATATTAATACTTCCTCTATTGAGTTAATTCATTTAAGTTTTTTTCCATTAGCCTATTAGTTTAGTTAAACATAGAGGATCATTTTAACACATCATTGGATTCAGTTAGCCAATATTTTATTTAGGGTTTTCACATCTAGTTATAACTGAAATTGGCTTCTCACTGCATCTTTTCCAGTATCAAGGTTTTACTTGATTTTAAAATAAAATAAAGAGCTTTATTGTTTATATTTTCCATAAAGTTAAAATAAGAATAATCTGTTCCTTCGAAGTTCAAAAGACCTTATTTGATAAAATGTCTGAACTTACTTCTCCTGTCTTTTTGGAAGGTGATGCCATTTCTACTTCTTTAACATTCTTTGAAATATCTAAATCTCTGGATAATTACCAGTGTTGATATAGTGCATCTTTTAAAATTATTGTATCTAATAACTATTTCTCTAAAGATTTCCCCATTTTAATCTTGAACTTTGTTAACTTTTATCCCTATTTTTTCACTTACCAATTTTTGAAAATCAATGTAGATAGCATTTCCAAATAACCAAATATTTTCTACTTATTATTACTGTTCTCTATTTCATTGATATCTATCTTTATTATCTCACTTTCACTTGAGATTACTCTCATAATCCTTTATCCTAAATTCTCAAATTGAGTATTTTATATGTTTTTTTTTCCTATTTTCTAATCAATTTATTTATACCTTCAAAAATGTTGATAACAACAGTAGAATTTTCATTCAGCCCTAAATATAATATCTGATGGTTTTCTTTTAAAGAAAGTTTGTAGAATTGTGACACAAAATTTTGATATTGATTTTTATAATTTTATTAAATTTTAGTCAGAAATCAATATATTCAATTATTTGCTCTTGCATACGTGCTCAGTCATGTCCAACTATTTGCAAACCATGAACTATAGACTTCCAGGCCTCTCTGTCCATGGGATTATCCCAGCAAGAATATTTGAAGTGGTTTGCGGTTTCCTTTTCCAGAGAATCTTCCCATTCCAGGGATTGAAACTACATTTCCTGTGGCTCCTGCATTAGCAGACTAATTTCTTTACCACTGAGCCACCTGGGAAGCCCATATTCAATTATAAGTTTCTGTAAATACAGTACTTAATAATATGTTGATTCATTTTGACTCATGTCATTCCTTGCTCTACACATATATTTTGAAAATAAACATTCTTAAGTATTCTTTTAGAAGTATAAAACTATCTGTTTTAGCTGAATTCTATTTTGTCAAATATTAAATATGCTGCACTCTTTTATTCTTATTTTTGCTTATATTCATACTTAGCTTTTTTTCCCATCATTTTAATTTCAACTGCTGGTAACCATTGCTTTGTAGTAAAAACCATGTTATCTGTGCTCTAAAATGGCCATATTATGCAGGATGATTGCTTCTTAGTGATGTAATTTACTAACAGTTGCTCAATCATGTCCAACTCTTTGCCACCTGGTGGACTGTAGGCCACCAGGCTCCTCTGGAATTCTCCAGGCAAGAATACTGAAGTCGGCTGCCATGCCTTTCTCCTTGGGATCTTCCTGATCCAAGTACTGAACCCAGATCCTTTACCATTTGAGCTTCCCAGGATGTACTTACCTTCATATTCCTCATATTTCCCAGGAACTTGTGTTTTTATTTTGTTGGTTAGAGTCAAGTTAATTTTGCCTTAAATAGTATATTTCATAGATTACCTACTACTGTGTATTATTACCGGAGAAGGCAATGGCACCCCACTCCAGTACTCTTGCCTGGAAAATCCCATGGATGGAGGAGCCTGGAAGGCTGCAGTCCATGGGGTCGCTGAGGGGCGGACACGACTGAGCGACTTCACTTTCACTTTTCACTTTCATGCATTGGAGAACGTAATGGCAACCCACTTCGGTGTTCTTGCCTGGAAAATCCCAGGGACAGGGGAGCCTGGTGGGCTGCCGTCTGTGGGGTCGCACAGAGTTGGACACGGCTGAAGTGACTTCAGTTCAGTTCAGTTCAGTTGCTCAGTCGTGTCCGACTCTTCGGGACCCCATGAATCACAGCACGCCAGGCCTCCCTGTCCATCACCAACTCCCAGAGTTCACCAAGACTCACGACCATCGAGTCAGTGATGCCATCCAGCCATCTCATCCTCTGTCATCCCTTTCTCCTCCTGCCCCCAATCCCTCCCAGCATCAGAGACTTTTCCAATGAGTCAACTCTTCGCATGAGGTGGCCAAAGTACTGGAGTTTCAGCTTTAGCATCATTCCTTCCAAAGAAATCCCAGGGCTGATCTCCTTCAGAATGGACTGCTTGGATCTCCTTGCAGTCCAAGGGACTCTCAAGAGTCTTCTCCAACACCACAGTTCAAAAGCATCAATTCTTCCGTGCTCAGCCTTCTTCACAGTCCAACTCTCACATCCATACATGACCACAGGAAAAACCATAGCCTTGACTAGAGGAACCTTTGTTGGCAAAGTAATATCTCTGTTTTTGAATATGCTATCTAGGTTGGTCATAACTTTCCTTCCAAGGAGTAAGCGTCTTTTAATTTCATGGCTGCAGTCACCATCTGCAGTGATTTTGGAGCCCAAGAAAATAAAGTCTGACACTGTTTCCACTCTTTCCCCATCTATTTCCCATGAAGTGGTGGGACGGGATGCCATGATCTTCGTTTTCTGAATGTTGAGCTTTAAGCCAACTTTTTCACTCTCCACTTTCACTTTCATCAAGTGGCTTTTTAGTTCCTCTTCACTTTCTGCCATAAGGGTGGTGTCATCTGCATATCTGAGGTGATTGATATTTCTCCCGGCAATCTTGATTCCAGCTTGTGTTTCTTCCAGCCCAGCGTTTCTCATGATGTATTCTGCATATAAGTTAAATAAGCAGGGTGACAATATACAGCCTTGACGTACTCCTTTTCCTATTTGGAACCAGTCTGTTGTTCCATGTCCAGTTCTAACTGTTGCTTCCTGACCTGCATACAGATTTCTCAAGAGGCAGGTCAGGTGGTCTGGTATTCCCATCTCTTTCAGAATTTTCCACAGTTTATTGTGATCCACACAGTCAAAGGCTTTGGCATAGTCAATAAAGCAGAAATAGATGGGTTTTTTTTTTTTTTTTTTTTTTGGAACTCTCCTGCTTTAGCAGCAGTGTATTATTACAGGGAATAATATCTCATTTTCCAGTTTTAGTGAGTCACATTGATATAATTGGTACATAACTTCAAGTGGTGCTCCCCTTCATTTGGGGGAATTTGCTTCTATTCTTGTTTCAGTTCTTTCTCTAAGAGTGTTTTCTCATGGTCCCTTCTGGCACTCACTTCTGAAGCCTTATATGCCTAACAAATATTTCAATTGCATATTCTCATATAATTCACAATTTTACAGGATGGGCATTCAGATGTCATTTCTTTTTGTACTTGGAAGACATTGTTTTTACATTAGACCCAGGATTGCTGGGCAGGCTACTGTTATCATTCTTAGTTTTTGTTGCTTGTGTTGATTTTTATTTTCTCTCTGAAGTCTTTAGAATAATTTATATATCTTAATTTTTCAAATTTCACTATAATCAGTCTTTATATGTACTTTCATTTTCTATCCTGTTTGGCAGTCATTGAGAATTTTTAATCTTATGTCTTCATCTTGATGTGATTTTGGAAAATTCTTTTCATTATTTCTTCATTTTCTGTCTTTTTTTTTTTTTTCCCATACCATTGAAACTGTTATTTATATGACATATTTTATATTATTATAACTTGTTTCTTTATATTTTGTGTCTTTTTAACCTAACTTGATATCTTTTGGAAGAGTTATTCAATGTGTTCTTTCAGATTATGAATTTAAATTTTCCTTTGTCTCCATTCATCCTATATATCCTCCTCCCAATTTTGAATACAATTTCATTTACTTTATAAAATGAATGTTTTATATCCATTTAATTATTTAATTAAATTTAATTTATAATTAAATAAATATTTAATTATTGTATAAAATGAATATTTTCCCCTGAGGCATGTATGTGTATTTGTGTGTGTGTATAATTTGTGGAATTCCAGTTGAGCTATTCCAAATCCTGAAAGATGATGCTATGAAAGTGCTGCACTCAATATGCCAGCAAATTTGGAAAACTCAGCAGTGGCCACAGGACTGGAAAAGGTGAGTTTTCATTCCAATCCCAAAGAAAGGCAATGCCAAAGAATGCTCAAACTACCACACAATTGCACTAATCTCACATGCTAGTAAAGTGATGCTCAAAATTCTCCAAGCCAGGCTTCAGCAATATGTGAACCGTGAACTTCCTGATGTTCAAGCTGGTTTTAGAAAACGCAGAGGAACCAGAGATCAAATTGCCAACATCTACTGGATCATGGAAAAAGCAAGAGAGTTCCAGAAAAGCATCTATTTCTGCTTTATTGACTATGCCAAAGCCTTTGACTGTGTGGATCACAATAAACTGTGGAAAATTCTGAAAGAGATGGGAATACCAGACCACCTGACCTGCCTCTTGAGAAATCTGTATGCAAGTCAGGAAGCAACAGTTAGAACTGGACATGGAACAACAGACTGGTTCCAAATAGGAAAAGGAGTATGTCAAGGCTGTATATTGTCACCCTGCGTATTTAACTTATATGCAGAGTACATCATGAGAAACACTGGACTGGAAGAAACACAAGCTGGAATCAAGATAGCCGGAAGAAATATCAATCACCTTAGATATGCAGATGACACCACCCTTATGGCAGAAAGTGAAGAGGAACTAAAAAGCCTCTTGATGAAAGTGAAAATGGAGAGTGAAAAAGTTGGCTTAAAGCTCAACATTCAAAAAACAAAGATCATGGCATCCGGTCACACCACTTCATGGGAAATAGATGGGGAAAGAGTGGAAACAGTGTCAGACTTTATTTTTCTGGGCTCCAAAATCACTGCAGATGGTGATTGCAGCCATGAAATTAAAAGACGCTTACTCCTTGGAAGGAAAGTTATGACCAACCTAGACAGCATATTCAAAAGCAGAGACATTACTTTGCCAACAAAGGTTCGTCTACTTAAGGCTATGGTTTTTCCTGTGGTCATGTATGGATGTGAGAGTTGGACTGTGAAGAAGGCTGAGCACCGAAGAATTGATGCTTTTGAACTGTGGTGTTGGAGAAGACTCTTGAGAGTCCCTTGGACTGCAAGGAGATCCAAGCAGTCCATTCTGAAGGAGATCAGCCCTGGGATTTCTTTGGAAGGAATGATGCTAAAGCTGAAACTCCAGTACTTTGGCCACCTCATGCGAAGAGTTGACTCATTGGAAAAAACTCAGATGCTGGGATGGATTGGGGGCAGGAGGAGAAGGGGACGACAGAGGATGAGATGGCTGGATGGCATCACTGACTCAATGGACGTGTCTGAGTGAACTCTGGGAATTGGTGATGGACAGGGAGGCCTGGCATGCTGTGATTCATGGGGTCGCAAAGAGTCGGACATGACTGAGCGACTAATCTGATCTGATCTGATAATGTGTGTATGTCATTATATAATAGTCTATATGTTACCCTTGGTATTGTTGTTCCAATGTTTTGTTTCTGATATAAGGCTTTGTTTACTGTTTTTACTGTGGTCATGTGTTATTTGAAATGTCTAGCTATTTTTGACCTGTAAGCTCAAGTTCCACAGAAGTTTTAGCTATCCTTTCTCTAGAAGGGTAGCAGAGTAGGAGATGGATCTCTGGTGATGTTATGAATATGGTAAGTACTATGGATACATCATTTTAGGTATCACAGATCAATGATTGACCAACAAAGTTTGCTACCATATTCTCATGCAAAGTTTTAATCAGAGAATCTCACTCAAAATTTTTGAAATGAATATCACTGAAAAATAATTACATTTCCTTGCTTATAATCCTCAACACTTGAATATTCAGAAGAACAGAGGCGAGCAGACAAATTGATTGCCCAAACCTGTTTTCATCAACTATTTTCCCCAGGAGGACTTTAGCAAAGTTTGATGATAGGTATCTTATTCCCCATATGTGTGGTATTGCTGCTTATTTCCATCTTATAGTGAAAGTAAGGAAGTTCTTTCCAAGAACAACTTAATTTTTCCAAAATATTCTCCTTCTGGTAAGTCTATCACCAAACATCCCTGACTACTGGCACATACCTCTCCCTTTGTATCATTTCAAAGAACCTTAGTCTTTACAGGTAGTTCTCACAGTTATTTGTAGTCCCGAGGTTCAGGCTTAAGCTATGTCTTCCATAGTTTCTACAGAGTAAAATATGGTGGGAAAAAAACATCTGTCTATGCCAGCTCACTATCTCCCCAGGAAATGAGAGTTCCACTCAAAATTTAATTTCAGGATGCTCTCTTTATCAGCATCTTTTGTAGATTGACATTTTAGGAAACATATGGAAGAATTATTGCCTTTATATAAAATGTGTATCTTTAAAGTATTAGCAGGCTTTACTTTAAATGTAGCTTGTAAACTAATTCAGGAGACCACCATCTTTTAAGACATTAATAATTAACATTATCCTAATTAAATGAGTACATACATATGTGTCTATAAAATTTGCAGTAACCTATGAATAGAAGCATAACATCAGCTGAATTATGCACCAATAAGAGCCTATGAAATTTTTATTTTTTAAAAAAAATCCTACTCCATTGAATTAACCTGGTAAAGCATTTCCCAAGAAATCAGAATAGATTCTTGTAAATACCTAAAGAAGTAGGAAGGAAAACAGCTTTCTCTTCAAATAGATATCTAATCAACTTTAATATTAATTATATCTATAAATCCAAGCTATTCTCCTTTTCTTTGTAAACTATAGTATTGGCTGAAATGATAGAAATTCTGAAAAGTAAATACAGTGGGCCCTAATATATTTGCAGCTTATGACTTTTGTGTATATATATATATATATATTTTTTTTTTAAGTGAAAGCATGTTTATTGAGAGAGATATTACATTGTGTAGCAGAATATGCATTCTGTGTCAGGAGTTGAGAGCAGCTCTAAACTATGGGGTTATCTCAGAAACTGAGAGCTGCTATATAATTTACATCTTTATTCTATTTCATGTAATGAGTTAATCTTGACTCCTAAATGTTTTATTCACTATTTTACATCAATTGAACAGGATGAAATACAAACTCTACAAATGCATTCCAGTTTATTAGTGCTCAGCTGGTAAAGACACACCTGCCAATGCAGGAGACACAAGAGACATGCTTTTGATCCCTGGGTTAGGAAGATCCCCTGAAGAAGGAAATGGCAACCTGCTTCAGTATTCTTGCCTGCAAAATTCCATGGACAGAGGAAACTGGCAGGCGACAGTCCATGGGATTGCAAAGCGTCAGACACGACTGAGCACATGGCACACACACACATTACTAGTACCTTCAAACCTGGAACTATTTATTCATAATATTATACTATTTCTATTTTTCATGTTATTTATAAATTTAAATAATAGGGAAACACCAACTTTCACGATTTTTTCCTGAGTTTTATTCAACAAAGTTTTTTTTACATAAGAAACTTGCCAAAGCTGCAGTTAAAAGTTCAGCCAATTTGTGTATTTAATTTTCCCTTGCCCCTTTTCTCTATCTTAATATGATACTTTAGGTGATTTATGAATAAGTGGCAAAATGAAACTTTTAAATGTTTATAAATAATGCAATCATGTATTACAAAAAAACACTGTTAGTGTTGAATTTGTGCTCACTAGAGGAATGACTCATTTATATAACTGCCAACTCAAAGTGAACTCTCTACAGGGAATCTGATGATATGTACCTCAGAGTAGTCTAAAAGTGAAGCAATATCAAAATATCAGCATCAGAATCTCTATCACCTCATTTTTGTATTTCCTATTGCTCAGTGCCATCCCAGTTCCAAGAGTCACATGTTATATTAGTAAAGAGAACAAGTATACTATTTCTCATATCAAATGACAACCAGAAGATAAAAAGATGATACTAACATTTATTATATTTGGTGTTTTATATGTATTAAATATATGTGTATATTTATATATATTAAATGATACATAATAATATGGCATTATATTCATATGCATCATCTGTGTTTTATAAGTAATCCAACTCCAAAGATTATGCTGTTAACCAACAGTGTGTGCTAAAGATGTTTATCATTTGATGAATATTGAACTACATAATTAGTAAGCACTAGCTAAGGTGAGCACCAGCTAGTTTTGCCTTTGCCATTTGTTGGTCTGTCATTCATTTCCTAGTTTCTGACTCACAGATCCTCTTTTTTGATCTTACCTAGCCATCTTTATGTTTATGTATTTATGTATATCTAAGTGTCTGTGATATGGAGCCAAGTCACATGAACTCTATACCTTCTATTGTTTGATTAAAAAAAGTGTCTTAATAAAGAACTGTTGTCACTTTCTAATCTAGGGAGACCAGCTATTCTAGTTTGTCCAGTACTAGGGGTGTTCTCAGGGTATAGGACTAAGTTTTAAAACTAGGATAAAAGTCCCAGGAAAAACAGATGAATTAGTCATTCTATCTTATGTTTTGCTGTGCATAGTTAGAAGCAGTAGAATTTCCTAACCCAGTCTTCTTCCACACACATTTAATTGTCTTTTTTTTAAGTTGTAGAATAACCTAAAGTATCTTCCAATATGTGTGGAGATGATTAACACTAATATCTGCAACCCCTGGACAAATAGGCTTTCTTTTGTTTAAGGTTTATACAAAACAATGTCATGATTTAGATGCATTCACAAGTTACTATGCAGAGGCTTCAATAATGAGGATTTTGTTTTAAGAGACTTTAAGAAAATATCTGAAGCCTGTTAGATTACCAGTGTTAACCCTTTTGCCATAGAGACAGCTGTTCCTATAAGCTTTTGTTTATCATCCTTAATTTTCACTTAAGAAGTCATAAACTTCAAGTGACACTCCTCTCCAGAGCTGGCAAATTATACCAACTCATTGCTTTCTGGTGTTCAGCTGGAGAGCCAGATAGATTGCACTTTGATGCCTGCATGCTGAGTGGCCATCAGGTAATAATAATAATGCAAGACGCATAGAAGTGTGTTTTCAATAATACATAGGGTGAAATATGAGTAAACTTCCTTCTACCAATAATAGCACTTGTACTTGAAGTAATAGCTCTTTGAGAGTATAGAGAATAAATCTTTATAATGTTTAATTCTAGATCGTTAGATGATGGGCTCTCAGTTTTGACAGAGCTCATGGTATGCATGGAGAGATCACTTTTATTTCACTAAGATCCTCTTAGGCACACTGTACAACTGAAGAACATTTCAAACTCCCTAATGATCAGAACTTCGGTTACCATCTATGATTTATGTCTGTGTGTATGTTATCTGCATGACTCTCTTATAACGAGTATGTTATTTAGGCATGTGTTTGGTGACAGGACTTGCATTTCAACTTCCTCAAGGCTATATTACTAAAAAAAATCAGTGCAATGAAACACAATGGTAATCACATGTGTATTCTACTCTCAGCACATAAACATTTATTATATAACTTTTCCAGACAAGGCTCTCCTAGAAATTCTTAAGAGACCGCCTATGTAAGTATATAATAAATGGGAGGTAAATTTCAAACAAATAGCTTATTTTTATTTCCAATTCAGTCATCCATTATGTAGGTCCATTATGTTCTGGCTCCTGTGGAGCTGAACACTGCAGGAGCAATAAGTTGAGCAGCGCTGACTACCATTCTGATTAAACCAGAAGCTGAGACAGAGTAATTTAAATAGAATAGGCTGGCCAATGGCTGGATGGAGGGGGTGGAATGAAGTGAGGAAGTAATTTACAGAATTGGACAGCATCACAAAGGTGAGATTATCCAGGCTCAATCCCTCATCCATATCTCATGTGGTCCTCCTTGGAATACTGTGGCCATCACCTGCTGTTAAAACTCACTTTGTTCTCTTGCAGGTTAGCAAATAACATCTATTTGAAACTATTAGGATTTGCTATGGTTTCGCTAAGGAAAAAACCCACAGAGCTTTAAATAAGAAACTGCACCTGTACTTATCTAATTTTGTCTTCATATAATCTACACTCTGGTAATTGAAAATCAAACAACAAATGTAAAAAATCAAGGTTATTTATGTCCAAGTGTATAGAACAAATAACAATAAAATTGTGATTCATATTGCTGATAGAATCAGAGACATTTATAGCAGATTTTGGACAACCACTTTACCTTTAGAAAAACTGGTCAGTTAGAACTGAGGGCAGAGTTGAGGGTAAATCTTTGATAATGAATTTAAACATTTGTAGATTTAATGATTCTGCCCATTCACTACAAATAATAGTAGTTCCTTTGCTGAGACATGAATCTGAAACACAAAGTAAATATCAGGGTTTAGAAGGAAGTTTTGTGGTGAGGGTTCAAATCTAGATGTCTATCGCTTCCCAAAGCAACCTTGTTGGTCTCATTTAACACAACATTTTATTGAATCCACACAAAGATTGCTGAAATTGGCATTGCCATCTATATTATACAGATGAAAAATGAGGAAATGATATACTATTGTGAATTTCATGGATTTTGACAATCACTGATGTCTTTGAAAATACCTTTTGTTAATAGTATCAAAAAGTATGTAAAAAATACAAATTCTTTGTTCATCCTGGCAGTCTGATTAAATTGAGTGAAATATTATGGAAATAGTTTGTTTAATCACTATGAAACTAATAACCAGTTTACTTCTTATGGAATCAATACCACTATCATGTATATTTATAAAATTTAATTACTGGTCTTATGATAATTATTAAGAAGCCTTTAAATTCAAAAATTATTAAACATTCTGGCTATAATTAGAAACATTTCAAAGACTTCCTTTCAGATATTCAATTAATACTAAATACTTGTTTTCTTAGGAAACGCTGTGAATCAAGTGCTTTCCTATTTCTGTCTTTTAGTCTTCAGAATGTGGAGTCCTTTTAGGAGGTTTTCTTTCTGGAACTACATAATAACTTTTTAGTAAGGAAATTAAATCTAAAAGATCAAATATGGTATGTATAGATAGAATTTGGCCCTGACATAGTGCTTGCCTAAATACTGCTTTCAAAAAGCTTAAGGCAAAATAATCTTGTGCAAAATATTGCAAAATAGTTGACAATTTCTTCATCTAGTACAGAATATTGCTCAATACCTTAGGGTGAGTCTTGGCAGATCATCATTAATCCTGCTTTTGCATCCCAATTCAAATTGAAAACATAAAATTTAGTGGGTACAAATTAAATTAATGAGAGCAAAAACACACAGGCCTGTTTTATACTGTGTGATGCAAACATAAAGTTGACAATTATTACCACAGTGTACTCTATAGCCTTGTTTCCATGGGTTGATTTATTTCATCTACTTTTTCTAGCATGACAGACAGCCAACCTACAGGGCGCCACACTCTTGGAGATAGTTCCAGCCAAAATAGCCACAGTAGGAAAGGGCAAATGCCGCTTATTAGCTTGTCTTGTACTCTAATCCCATTTTTGGGAGTGGAGGGAGGGACAGAGACATTTTAGAAAGAGCAGGTAGACACAATAAGCCATCCAAAAGTAGGAATATCTTGGACAATAATGTATTAGTTTCACCAGTACTTTACTCTCTAAATCTCTCAGCAAAGGACTCCAAATTCTCAGGCTACTGTGTAACACAGAGTATGAGTCATAAATTAGTGTTGACATCTTTTATGACTTCTCTTACTGTGTAGGTTTCCAGATAGTGAGGCCTAAAGTACACTTCCCATGTCTTGTATCTTTCTAAAGGAAAAAATCTACACCAAGAGAAAATTCCTCCTTTCCCTGAGCAGCATATATCTTTTTTTTCTTTGTAATGGGAATATTAAAGTTAATGTTCATGTTTATTATATTCTCTAATTACACATGGAAACAAAAAAGCATAATTCACAGCTGTTCTATAAAATACAAGTTGTATATGATTTAAATTTGTGCGCAGTATATACTTTATTCCAGTCAATATATATCTGTTATGTTATTCTCCTGTCACAGACATAAATCAACAGAGAATGTCTTTCCCTGGAGAAGAATTGTATGCTGCCTTTCCTCCCCATGTAAACAAAACATGGTTTTCCTCTACAAACAGGACTTTCATTTCATTCATTTTTAGAGAAAACTTCCAATGACTATATTGGTCTTGTAAGTTTGCTTTGATTCCAAAGAGTAGCCCTAAACTTAAAACAAAAGCAAGCAGAAGTTAACTCAGATTAAAAGAACAAAAAAGGTGATCTGTTGAGGAGAATTTTATAAGCACCAAGTTACATAAGAGCCTTTTCTTCAACTTTTGTATAGAGAAAGTTAACAGTTAAGTTGGTTTAATATAAAAACTTAATAGACTACAGCCCTCATGAAATAATCCAGATTGCTGATTCCATAGTCTCAAATCATGCTAATTAATTTTTTTTCAGTCCAGTCAGTTCATTGTTTTAGTTCATTGTTTTTCACACAGTCAAGAGTCAATTACTTGGATAAATAAAACTTAGCCATACTTCTTCAGTTTTATTTGAAAATTAAGTTTCAAATAAATTACATATTCTAGAATGGGATCTGTGTTGGGAAAGTAGAAAATAACAGACAACCACATTCTTGTGCGTGTTCTGCCTCTGCTGCTGCTGTTGCTAAGTCGCTTCAGTCGTGTCCGACTCTGTGCGACCCCATATACAGCAGCCCACCAGGCTCCCCCGTCCCTGGGATTCTCCAGGCAAGAACATTGGAGTGGGTTGCCATTTCCTTCTCCAATGCATGAAAGTGAAAAGTGAAAGTAAAGTCGCTCAGTCGTGTCCAACTCTGTGCGACCCCATAGACAGCAGCCCACCAGGCTCTTCCATCCATGGGATTTTCCAGGCAAGAGTACTGGAGTGGGGTGCCATTGCCTTGTCCTTCTTGTCCATGTACTGTTTTATAAATGTAAATTGATCAATTGAACTGAAAAATCTTGTATCAGCCATCCCTTTCATTCTCCCTGCTCACATTTTCAGTTTAATTGTTTTGCACACTGAGTTATTTTATAAAGATGGCTATTGACAAATCTTTCTTGTTATAAGATTATTCTCCCCCTCTATTTTTCAATGGATTTCTGAGATTATTATTCCCAATTACAGTTTTTATGTGATTAACTTTATTTTTGTTTGGTGTCCAATGCTTGCAAATCACATCCAGATTCTATACTTTGGGTTAAGGTATAACAAAGATCCCTACCCTATCTTTATTACCTTCCTAACTCTGGGAAATGTTTTAGTCATTTAAGACTGGACACTATGTAGTATTCTGTTTGGTCTTACCCCAAACTTTCTGCTTTCTCAATAGGAAACCCCATCTCTGCTACTGTCACTTTCCAGCTGACCTTTCACAATGTATTTTTAGACTGAGGCTACTTGAAAAAAAACTTCCACCTTCTAATCTCAACATGCCTGTTCCTTTTCTACTCCCCTCTGGGTTCAGAGGAATACCTTTCAGTCTTGTTTACCAGAGCTAACCTGCCTACTGAGGCTATGATTCTTTCTTCTTATCCTTTGTGACTTTTCTCTCTTTTCAAATCTGTCTCTTCACTGTATCTTTCCAGTCCACTAAAAATATGTTAAAAAGAACTTCATTCTAAAAATTTAGTAACAGGAAAAATAAAGGTTTATAACCTCAAATCTTGTACCCATCAAAGCTGATACACTTAACCTCTCTACTGCAATAATTATTGGACAAGTTAGTATTTACTGCTTCTGTGTTATAATTAACGTCCAAATCATAAATCCTTTGGAGTTAGGCTTGATTCTCATCACTCTTCACAACTGCTCTTATAAATATAATCAAATCATTATTCTTAGGCTAAAATTTATTGAAGGTTTTTTATTTCCAACAGAAACTAGAGCCTTCACATGGATGATACTTTAACCCACACATAGATAACAAATTGGCAGTTAGAAAACTTAGCAAATCACCCAAAGGTACAAAAGAGCTAGAAAGTGGCAAAAAATGGGATTAATTTCAGGTTTTCTATTTCCAGAGCTTATATACCACCAGGCCTTTTCTTACTAGAAACCAAATTTCAAAACAAACAAGTTATCACAGAGTTATTTTAGTTGTTATCTTGAATTTTCTGTATGATTCATCACTGTTAACTGCCATGTTATTAATTCATTTTTATACTTCCCCCTGGCGTTTTTTTTTTTTTTAAGTTTCTTTACTGCTACACTTTATCCGTCCTTCATTTAGTCAAATGCAGTTGTTACCCAATGAATATCTCCATGACCCTTTGCTCTATCGACAAAATATATCTTTATACTCTTACATCTTTTGAAATATCATGTCTATGTAACTACATCCCAATTTTATAAATCCTGTACTGACCTTCCTGAGATGTAAGTCTTTATTTTTAACTGACTCTGGTCATTCCTTACTTCTGATTGAGGCTGAATATAATAACTTTACCTTGAGATAAAATGATAAGGCTAAATATTGTTATGACAGACATCCTTCTTTCCTGACCGCATAGCTACCAGTTCTCCAAATCCAATGAAGATTGAGGAACTGGTTTAAAAGAGGAGATACGTTGTTCAGAATTGTAGAAAAAGGGATATAAAAAGTAGAGCAATAAGCCATTTTATTGAGTAATTAAATAAAACTAGAATTTGTCTATAGAACTGAGTATTTCAACATTTTGAGATAACATGTTATATTTTGGAATATTTCTTAGGTGATAAGGTTCCTATGACTATATTTATCATTTCCATTCCTTTCTTGAAACTCAAATGCAGACTTGACCATAGCCTTATCTTCTCCGGTTAATTATCTTAAAATATACTCTTCTTTTACTCTTCCAGGTCATCGTCAGTGGTTATTGTTTCAGATGAATGGCTACTCAGGATACCTAGAGTGATGTTATGACTTGATCATGGTAAATTATTAAGTAAATGGAACAACACTTAGGATCCTGGAGAACATTAGGATCTCTCTTTAATTAATCCATACAAATGGTCTTCTGGTATAACTGGACAATCTGAGCTCTGAGCTTCCTTAGACTCTTACAGTATCTGCATAGAATCATCTCTCTATTTCTTCAGCTAATTTCTGTGGGGCAGGATGATAATTGATCTTAGATAAGAACTTTGTTTTAGGATTAAACAAATTTTTTTTTTCTCTTCATAAGATGTCTTATAAGACATGGGATGCTACATGTTTATTTGTATTTCCTGGCTTTAAAAGTCAAAACTCTATCAAGGGGCCTACCTGCACTGGCACAACCTAAGTTTCTGGACCACGCTCATCTGCTTTAGTCTGTGGTGCTCAGAAATAGCCATCATTGATGCAGCTGTTCCTTTATAATAACATCTCTATGCGTTGAAGACATTTTGTTCTCTATGATAGTTACCAAGGCCATTACCTAGTGTTTAGTTCTCCCATTTCTGGAAATACAGTGCAGCTGTGTTTCCCTGTGTTCTTCAAGTTGAAAATGGATGTCTGACTTGTTCCTGTAAATGGAATGTGAATAGAACTGACACATTTTACTTTCTTTTGGAATTCATTAACAGCCAAAGAGCGATTTGCTAGATTCTCTTCCTCCTGCATGAAGAGTTTCTGCTCTAGAATCTTTCTAATCAGTGAAGCTTACAGGCCAACAACATAAACATTATCTATGAACTTTCTAGAAATACGGAATGTCAGATACTTCTCCAGAGTTCAGTCAATATATGCATTTTAACAAGTGATTTGTATGTACATTAAAGTTTGAGAAGTATTTTCATGAAAGCTGTTTTATCCAGTGTCTCAGAGTAGAGACATATTGGAAGAGAGCTGCCAGCAAAACCAGTGTGAACTTGTAGCACAAATGGAAACAAACTATAATTGTTTTAAGCTCTGTAGATATGAAGCTATTTTTTATTGCAATATAGGCTAGCTACAACAATTGAGACAAACATCAAAAACCCCACTGCAACATAGGATAAGCGACCCCATATCCATACTGAAAATGTGGTACCTACACATGAAATTTGAAATGTTGGAACAATTAAGCCCTTCTCAAATATGCAATGTCCTATATTAAAGATTTATTAAAAAAAAAACAAAAAACAAAACAAAAACCTTCAAATTACATTATTTTTCCATTATATAAAATAGAACTTTATTTTATTTTTTATTTTTCATTGTAGAAAAAATGGATAATTATCTCCACAATGAAAAATTTTATTGTGGAAAAATTTAACATAAAATGTATAATCTTAACCATTTTTAACTATACAGTTAAGAGGTATTAAACAAATTCATAATGTTGTTGTGATACTATTAGCACCATCCATCTTTAGAACTCTGCTCATGCACGACATTTTGAGGCAGTTTTCTTCTATTTCTATTTTGCTGTTTTTTTTTTTTTTTTAACTAAGAAAAGGTGTTGAATTTTGTCAGATGCTTTTGCTTCTTCTGTATCAATTGAATGATAATGGGATTAAAAAATAGTTCTGCTAATATGGTATATTTCATTGGTCATTTTTTATATGTTTAATCATCTTTTCATTCCAGAAATACATCCTACTTGGGTGTGTGGTATAATTCTTTTCATATGCTGTTGAGAGTGTCTGCAGTGGCTAAGGACTTGGCAATGTACAGCACATTAGTTTCCTTCCTGAAATCTCTTGGGCTCACTCTTGGGAAGGGTGGGATGCGGGGAGGTACTGGCTGATGGCTCGATGGCCACACATCGTTTGTTTGCTGATATAGCAAATGGCATTTTTCATCACAAACCCCTTTGCGTGTTTGGATCGAAAGCGAATCTCTTCGAGACAATAGACAGTCAGATAATGTTTTTTACCCGTTTTGTCAGTCTCTGTGTTTTGATTTGATTTAATCAGTTTACATTTAAAGTACTTACTGATAAGGATGGACATACTTCTAGTATTTTCGATATGTCTTGTGTTTCTTTCCCATTTGTCTCATAGCTTTTTTGTCCTTTTCCTGCATTACTGTCTTATTTATGTTTAGTTGAATTTTTTTTCAATGAAATGTTTAAATTTCTTTCTCATTTCCCTTTGTGCACATTCTAAAGCTATTTTCATTGTGATTGTCATAGAGTTTACATTTAAAGTCTTAAAGTTTTAACACTCTAACTTGAATTTATACTAGATTAAGTTCAATGACTGGAGAAGGAAATGGCAACCCACTCCAGTATTCTTGCCTAGAGAATCCTATGGACAGAGGAGCCTGGTGAGCTGCCATCTACAGGGTCACACAGAACCAGACACGACTGAAGCAACTTAGCAGCAGCAGCAGCAAATTCAATAACATATAAAACTCTGCTCCTTTTAGCTCTGTCCTCACTTTTTTCAGTTTTTAGTATCACAGAATTAAGTCTTTGTATATTGCATGCCCCCAAATATAAACTGTTTTTTTTTTATTTTAAATAGATTAGTCTGTTAAATTATGTAGAAAAATGTGGCATTAGCAAACATTACAATAGCTTTTCAACTAACATATTTTTTAACATATTAGTTTCTTGAATCATATATACAACAAAAGCTGGATTTACAAACCATTGTTAAAATAATGTCAGATTTGGTAATTATCTGTGTACTTGTCTCTACTATAATCTTTATTTCTTCATATGGCCTCAAGTTATTCTCTAGAGTCAATTTATTTTAGCCTTCAGGATCTTCCTTAGAAATTCAACAAAGGTCTAATAGCAACAAATTCCTCAGCTTCTGTTCACCTAGAAATGTCTTAATTTCTTCTTTACTTTTGAAGGAAACTTTTGCCCGATATAGGATTCTTGGTTAACATTTATTTTGTGTCTTTTGTTTGTTTGTTTTAGCACTTTAATTATATTGGCCAACTGCCTTCTAGCCTCTGATGTTTCTGGTAATAAGTCTCCTTATAATTTTATTGAGGATCCTTCATATGTGGTGAGTCACTTCTTGCTATTTTTACAATGGTCTCTTTAGCTTTTGAAAATTTGATTATAATGTGTCTTGATGTGGGACTCTTTGAGTTCATCTTCGAGTTTCTTTAGCTTCTTGGATGTTTGCCTTAGTGTCCTTCCTCAAATATGGGATTTTTTTTACTGTAATCATTCAAATATTCTCTCTACCCTTTTCTCTCTTCTCCTTCTGAGATTTTCATAATGTATATGCTGATCTAGGGTGTCCCTTAGATTCTTAATGCTCAACTCATTTTATTTTTTTTTCTTTTTATTCTTAGACTCCCTAATTTCCATCATTCTAACTTTAAGTTTACTTTTTCTTTATGCTTACTGGTCAAATCTGCCTTAGAATCCTACTAGTAAAATTTTCATCTCAGTTTTACTTTTCAACTGTAGAATTTCTTTTTGTTATCTTTTAAGTTTTCTGTCTTTCTGATATCTTCATCCTTGTATACCTTGTTTTCTTGACTTTCTCTACATCTTCCTTTGTTTCCTTTCCTTGCACATTTTTGAGACAGTCATTTTAAAGTTTTCACCTAGTAGATCCATCAGTAGATCTTTCTCAGGGAAAGGTTTTGTTGACATATTTTTTGTTGACTGAACTATGTTCATGTTTCTTTCTCCTGTGTTCTTTGTTGTTGCTGTTGAAAACTAAGCATATGAACATAATTATATAGTAATTCTGCTAATTAATTTGACTCCCTCTTTCCCATGTTTGCTCTTTTTTCACTTTGTTTATTTTTAATTGATAAAGGTTCTTTCCATTTTAAGAGCCTGAGGTGTCAACTCAAAGTTTTCTCAATTTTATCTGAGCCTATGCCTTTCCCTGGAGATACATAGCAGCTTTCTTTAATCTGCCACTACCTCCACACACACATAAGCAGTTGCTTTTGAATGTTCTCATCTGTAATGTGTGGCTCCCAAAGGGGGAAAAATATTAAAATGAAGTCAACTTAGGCACTAGCTTTATAAGTCTTGTGGTAGTCTCTTCAGTCAGAAGGGAAAGGGCTTTCCACAAGTAGAGGAAGCATAACCATGGCTGCCTTCCTATTTGTCTGTACCTCTGAGATCTGAAGAAGCAATGAATGATCAGAGCACAGATTCTGATAATTCTTCCCATCCTGGCTCCTACAAGTTGCATATAAACTGTGTCTGGAATGCATCTGTGACTGCCTGACATGGGCTAGGGTGGTAGGGAGTAGTTGTTGCTATGCTAAGACCTGAAAGTGACTAGAACTAACCACAATTTGCCATCTAAGTTTCCTTCTGTAAATTATGAGCTTTCATTAAACTTCAGGGCTCCAAAATAGTTACATCTGTTCTGCTAGTGCAGTGTTGTAGGTAGCAAGAAATTGTTGAAGCTTCCTACTTCACTGTCTTCCCCTATATTATTTCTACCTTTACTTTTGTTAAACAGCCTTATTGAAGTACAATTGATATACAAAGAAATGTACATATTTAACATGTTTAATTGATGAATTTGGCTACATGCAATCACCTATTATACTATCACAGCAATTAAGATAATAGACATATGCAACACCTTCTTCCAGAGTTCCCTCATGCCTCCCCCACTTCTTTTTTTTTTTTTTGGTGGTATAAACATTTAGCATGAGATCTATTCAATTAACAAATACAGAAGTACACAGTACTGTATGCTTACTGGCAGTGTGTTATAGAGCAGGTCTATAGAACTTATTCATGTAACATAGCTAAAAACTTTATACATGTCAAATGATTGATCTTTACTTTTAATGAGTATAATTAATATATAAATACATGTATTCTTCAAATCAGTGTGACTAGTCTGATATTTGGAGCTCCTCAGTAAGAACACTAAAAATATAACTATTGCTTTCTCTTAAATTGAAAGAAAATTTTTTCCAAGAGTTTCCTGTACCACAGGAAGATGAACAATCTTGAATTTTTTCTTTTAAAACAGAGGTTTCACTACATTCCAAGTGAATCCAGATTATTAACAATTTTAATTCTGTGAGCCAAATTACATGCTAATCATCTATGTCATTATTGTTGTCAATTTCATTGGATAATCATATAAAAGAAATGTCTTATTCCTGGTTACAGGCTAAAAACAACAACAACAAAAAATTAACCAAACAAAAAACTAGAAATTAAAGAAAGCAAAGTAAGAGCTTTGTTTAAAATGTAAGAGGCATATCAAATTGGGCTCATAATGATGGATGTATGTTTCTAAACGTCAGTATATGTATCTTTACTGGAAACCAAAAGAGTTTAAATCATGGGTTTGAATGAGATCACTTAGGATTTGTGATCCTAGGATTTGTGATTAGGAGAAGGAAATTAATGTCATTGGTAACAATCATTCTAGTTAAAAAAAAAATAGCACGTTTGGGTAATTAAAAAAAGAGAGAAAGTTTAATAGGAGAAGATTAGGAGATTTTATTAATGCATGGAGTCCATCACACAAAGGGAGTTGGGCAGTGTCCCAGACTAGACTTAAATAAAAGTGGGGTACAACACAAATTACTGTCCATTCTCTCTCACTAGTGTATGGCAATGCACCATGAATTGATAGGGGAATCCAGAATAGAAACCTTCACTCATCTGTTCTTGAAATTCCCTGCAATGTTTTCTACCATGTGATATGCAACTACAAATTGAAAATTTTTAAGTTGTTGTATACTTGATCAAGTAAAAACAATAAAATTTACCTATTTGAGGAATGTGATCCTAATAGGAATCTGTAAAAACACAGTAAACAGCATTCTAAATTAACTAATGAATGATTGGAAGAAAAATTTTTATACAGAGTGAAGTAAGCTAGAAAGAAAAACACCAATACAGTGTACTAATGCATATATATGGAATTTAGAAAAAAAATTAAATATTTCTATACACAAATGCTAAGCCATTCAATTCAATTCCATCATGAGTAATTGAAATCAAACCTTTGCATAGGACTTAAGGGATGATTCAAACATACCTATCCACCAAAATAATCCCAAGTTGATCACATTTCACCTTGCTTGTAGTTGATATTAGGATTCTGTAACACCAAGACTCTATAGTATTAACCAGATTACTTAAATAGTGCAACTGAGAAACTCAAGGCCATGCCCTGAAAAATGTGATAGAGTCTAAACAGGCAACCCAGAAAGGAGCCAATAGCACATATTCAAGAAATAAAATTTAATGAATTAAAATAATAATTGTCATAGAAGCCTTTGAAGTGGGATTTCTGAGAATAGTCCCTGAACTCAGAAAAAAAAACTTACATTGAGATTCCAGCAATGAAACCTATTACTTTAAGCAAGTCACTGATTCTCTTGAAACCTCAGCTTCCTAATCTATAAAACTGAGATCTAATGAGCACTTTATTCTGAGGAATAAAGAGATGATCACATGAGAAACCTGAAAGGCCTGATATTACAGGTTAGCTTTTTTAACTCTTCCTAGGAAACGTACCTTTAGCAAATTGAATTCACTAGCATAAATGAATGCATTGAATATTGTGTGTAAACAATAACTTTCTCAGCCATAAAGAAAAAAAATGCTTTCTAATATGTATCAAAAACATTTCCCTTCAATATATGCAGTCACTATTTATAGTTAGGTAAGATGGTTCTCCTAAAGAAATTACTTCAGTTTGATTTGTAATCTAAATGGATTCTGGACTATGAATGTACATTCTTAATGGATTAAGGGATTTCACATGTTTATGTCTACTATGATTTATCAACCAAGTGTAGAATGCAGATTTAAAACAAATACTTATAATTTTATGTGATCAATAGGACAGAATTATTCTTTCTTGAAAGCAGTATTTTTGACACACAAAGATATCTTAAACTATGCAAGAGGCAAAATGTTTGGAAAGGCCCTTGAATATCTGCAGTGTCACATTTTTCAATGGAAAGAAATCCATTTATAATTCTCATGGATGAATAGTCTAGTTCACTTTAGCGCATGTGCAATTAATTCTTTAAACAAAGGTTATTTGAAATATTCCTTTCTTTTTTCCTTATTTTGATGGTATTTAAGAACTGACAGAGTCACTCCCTCTAAAAAGTCACAGCCTTGTGTCTTTTTCTATTGACCGGCAGCTCTGCAATACCACTGATGTCATCAGTTCAGTTCAGTTTAATCACTCAGTCGGGTCTGACTCTTTGTGACCCAATGGACTGCAGCACACCAGGCTTCCTGTTCATCACCAACTCCTGGAGCCTACTCATACTCATGTCCAATGTGTCGGCGATGCCATCCAACCATCTCAGCTTCTGTCATCCCCTTCTCCTCCCACCATCAATCTTTCCCAGCATCAGGGTCTTTTCTTGAGTCGTTTCTTTGCATTAGGTGGCCAAAGTATTGGAGTTTCAGCTTCAGCACCAGACCTTCCAATGAATATTCAGGACTGAATTCCTTTAGGAATGACTGGATTTCCTTGTAGTCAAAGGGACTCTTGAAGTCTTCTCCAACATCACAGTTCAAAAGAATCGATTCTTCAGCACTCAGCTTTCTTTATGGTCTAATGTTCACATCCATACATAACTACTAGAAAACCATAGTTTGACTAGATGGACTGTTGTGGTCCATCTTTGTAAAGTAATGTCTCTGCTTTTTAATATGCTGTCTAGGTTGGTCATAGCTTATCTTCTAAGGAGCAAGAGTCTTAATTTCATGGCTTCAGTCATCAGATGCAGTAATTTTGGAGCCCATAAAAATAAAGTCTCTGACTGTTTCCATTGTTTCCCCATCTATTTGCCATGAAGTGGTGAGACCAGATGCATGATCTTAGTTTGCTGAATGTTGAGTTTTAAGCCAACTTGTGCACTCTTCTTTTTCACTTTCATCAAGAGGCTCTTTAGTTCTTCACTTTCTGCCATAACTGTAGTGTCATCTGCATGACTGAGGTTCCTGATATTTCTCCCTGCAGTCTTGATTCCAGCTTGTGCTTCATCCAGCCTGGCATTTTATATGATGTACTCTGCATCTAAGTTAAAAAGGCAGGGTGAGACTATGCAGCCTTGACGGACTGCTTTCCCCAATTTGGAACCAGTCTATTGTTCCATGTCCAGTTCTAACTGTTGTTCTTGACCTGCACACAGATTTCTCAGGAGGCAGGTCAGGTGGTCTGGTATTCACATCTCTTGAAGAATTTTCCACAGTTTGTTGTGAGTCCAAGCAATCAAAGGCTTTGGCATAATCAATAAAGGAGAGATAGATGTTTTTCTGGAACTCTCTTGCTTTTTTGATGATCCAGTGGATGTTAGCAATTTGATCTCTGGTTCCTCTGCCTTTTCAAAATCCAGCTTGAACATCTGGAATTTCATGGTTCATATACCGTTGAAGCTTGACTTGGAGAATTTTGAGCATTACTTTGCTAACCGGTGAGATGAGTGCAATTGGTTGGTAGTTTGAGCATTCTTTGGCATTGCCTTTCTTTGGGATTGGAATGAAAACTGACCTTTTCCAGTCCTGTGGCCACTATGTGTATTCCAAATTTGCTGGCATATTGAGATCAGCACTTTCACAGCATCATCTTTTAGGATTTGAAATAGCTCAACTGGAATTCCATCACCTCCACTAGCTTTGTTCATAGTTATTCTTCCTAAGACAGACTTGACTTCACATTCCAGGATGTCTGGCTCTAGGTGAATGATCACACCATCATGGTTATCTGGGTCATGAAGATCTTTTTTGTATAGTTCTTCTGTGTATTCTTTCCACCTCTTCTTAATATCTTCTGCTTCTGTTAGGTTCAGACCATTTCTGTCCTTTATTGTATTCATCTTTGCATGAAATGTTCCCTTGGTATCTCTAATTTTCTTGAAGAGATCTCCAGTCTTCCCCATTTTATTGTTTTCCTCTGTTTCTTTGCATTGATCACTGAGGAAGACTTTCTTAACTCCCCTTGCTCTTCTTTGGATCTCTGCTTTCAAATGGGTGTAAGTTTCATTTTCTATTTTGCCTTTGGCTTCTCTTCTCTTCTCAACTATTTGTAAGGCCTTACAACCATTTTTCCTTTTTGCATTTCTTTTACTTGGGGATGATCTTGATCACTGCCTCCTGTACAAAGTCACTAACCTTTATTTATAGTTATTCAGGCTCTCTATCTGATCTAATCCCTCAAATCTCTTTCTCACTTCCACTGTATAATTGTAAGGCATTTGATTTAGGTCATACCTGCATGGTCTACTGGTTTTCCCTACTTTCTTCAATTTAAATCTGAATTTGGCTGTAAGGAGTTCATGATCTGAGCCACAGTCAGCTCCTGGTCTTGTTTTTGCAGCCTGTATAGAGCTTCTCCATCTTTGGCCACAAAAAATATAATCAGTCTGATTTCGGTATTCATCTGGTGAAGTCCATGTGTAGAGCCTGCTCTTGTGTTGTTGAAAAGGGTGTTTGCTATGACCAGTGCATTCTCTGACAACACTCTGTTAGCCTTTTTCCTGCTTCATTTTGTACTCCAAGGCCAAATTTGCCTGTTACTCCAGGTATGTCTTGACTTCCTACTTTTGCATCGCAGTCCCCTATAATGAAGACGACATCTTTTTTGGGTGTTAGTTCTAGAAGGTCTTGTAGGTCTTCATAGATCTGTTCAACTTCAGCTTCCTCAGCATTACTGATTGGGGCATAGACTTGGATCACTGTGATATTGAATGGTTTGCCTTGGAAACAAACAGAGATCATCCTGTCATTTTTGAGATTGCATCCAAGTACTGTACTTCAGACTCTTTTGTTCACTATGGTGGCTACTCCACTTCTTCTAAGGTATTATTGCCCACAGTAGTAGATATAATAGTCATCTGAGTTAAATTCACCCATTGCACTCCATTTTAGTTTGCTGATTCCTAAAATGTTAATGTTCACTCTTGCCATCTCCTGTTTGACCACTTCCAATTTGTCTTGATTCATGGACCTAACATTCCAGGTTCCTATGCAATATTGCCCTTTACAGCATCAGACTTTACTTCCATCACCAGTCACATTCACAGCTGGGTGTTGTTTTTGCTTTTGCTCCATCTCTTCATTATTTCTGGAGTCATTTCTCCACTGATCTCCAGTAGCATATTGGGCACCTACCGACCTGGGGAGTTCATCTTTCAGTGTCCTATCTTTTTGCCTTTTTATACTGTCCTTGGTTTTCTCAAAGCAAGAATCCTGAAGTGTTTTGCCATTCCCTTCTCCAGTGGAACACATTTTGTCAGAACTCTCTGCCATGACCCGTCTGTCTTGGGTGGCCCTACACAACATGGCTCATAGTTTCCTTGAGCTAAACAAGGCTGTGGTCCATGTGATCAGTTTGGGTAGTGTTCTGTGGTTGTGGTTTTCATTGTGTCTGCCCTCTGATGGATAGGGATAAAAGGCTTATGTAAGCTTCCTGATGGGTGAGACTGGTGAGTCATAGTTAAAGCTTATAAAATACTGGAAGCTACTTTTAACAGATCATATTAAACAAATTTGAAGGAGGTGGGAATATATTATGCATTGACAATGAACAATGGGAAATAGTTGATTATCTGATATATGACTTAATTCTTTTAATTATATGGACATCTTTTGCTTCATAACATTAAATAATACCAAACTCAAATATCCCTGCTGTATTCTTGCTTAAAAAATATAATAGATGAGACAAAGCTTTTTATTTAGTTGATTTGTCTTTTTCTTTCTATCCCAGTAAATCCATGGTTTTGCTTCTAAAAAACACACTGAATTAGATTATTGAAATAACACATTTTGTTAAAGTGGGAGGTAAAATTATTTCATGGTCGAGCAAAATTCTTTGTAAGGATAGGTAAGTCTGTTAACTACCTGCAGAGTTGCTGTACACCCAACAATTATCACCAAAGTCTACCACAAAACAATTAAATTAACTTATGAGAAGAAATGCTAGATTAAAAGATAGTCAGAAAATAAAATTTGCTAATAATATAGAAAATCTCCCCAAAATATGAAGTAGCACAAAATACCATGTTACTTGTTATGTGCTTTTCTGTATTACCTATCAGAAAAGGTTATGTACATACCCTAATCCCTCTCTTCAAAAAATATCTAGCTTGTTTTAATCATTCATTTTATTTGGATGTTAAGAATTTAGGTATCTGATGTTTTTATTCCTGGAAAGCTCCACAATTACCTGCCTTCACTTGTGCACCAATATCACCTTATATTATATAGTTTATTATCCTTCAGAATTGATGATCCTTCTTCTTAACAAATCTGGAATCACCTTGGGGTTCTGCTGCTGTCACTGGTATTGCTAATGGCACACTAGTAGGGTTTTAATCACTTGGAAAGACTCCATTTATCTCCAAATTATTCTTGTGCAAAATGTGCTGATATGAAACTTTGCTTAAGGTATGCATGGAGACATCTCTTCTTTCATAGGTCCCAGGCATTCATTCAGTTCAGTTCAGTCACTCAGTCATGTCTGACTCTTTGTGACCCCATGAATCGCAGCACGCCAGGCCTCCCTGTCCATCATCAACTCCCAGAGTTCACCCATACTCATGTCCATCGAGTCAGTGATGCCATCCAGCCATCTCATCCTCTTTCATCCCCTTCTCCTCCTGCCCCCAATCCCTCCCAGCATCTGAGTCTTTTCCAATGAGTCAACTCTTCGCATGAGGTGGCCAAAGTACTGGAGTTTCAGCTTTAGCATCTTCCTTCCAAAGAAATCCCAGGGCTGATCTCCTTCAGAATGGACTGGTTGGATCTCCTTGCAGTCCAAGGGACTCTCAAGAGTCTTCTCCAACACCACAGTTCAAAAGCATCAATTCTTCAGTGCTCAGCCTTCTTCACAGTCCAACTCTCACATCCATACATGACCACAGGAAAAAGTGACTACAAATGGAGTCCTACTTTTGTTAGTAACAGTGTAAAGTACTTAATGTATGGAAGAAACTTCCTGTTCTCTCAGGGAGCTCACAATCGATCCCAGATGACACATAGAATATTATATGATTCACTATATATCAGAGGAGTGAAAAGAGGAATGGCCACTGACCTATATTCAGCAAAGACTTTTTGGAAAGATGATTGAATGCATTTTAAAGGTTAAATATACTCTTTTGGCAATGAAGAGTGGGGCGGTTTTGTGTGTGTGTAGGACAGAGGAGCCTGGTAGGTTGCAGTCCATGGGGTCACTAGGAGTTGGACATGACTGAGTGACTTCACTTTCATTTTCATGCATTGGAGAAGGAAATGGCAACCCACTCCAGTGTTCTTGCCTGGAGAATCCCAGGGAGGGCGGAGCCTGGTGGGCTGCCGTCTCTGGGGTCGCAGAGAGTCGGACACAACTGACACAACTTAGCAGCAGCAAAAGCATGTGTGTAAACATATGTATGCTTTGGTGAGCTTGTTAGTGTTTCTGGTTATAATCTAGGCACAAAGAAAACCTTGTGCAAAGGTGTATACATAAAAGTACCTTGGTGTGTTTTTTGATTTTTTTTTTTTTTGCAATGCTATATAGAGTTCAGGATGGCTGGAGTATAACAGACAAGGTTGAAATAAGGGGGCATCTCTAGAAAGAAGGGATATAAACAGATAACACAGTAAAAAATTTACTTGAATAATGAGCCTGGGAACAGATTTCACTGTATTCTGCTCTTTTTGACTGTCCTTATCTTGTGAGTCTAAAATTATTTCTGCTACCACTCTCACCAGGGCCATTGCTGAAATATCATTATGCACCACATTTTGTGCTAAATGTTTTACACATTTTAAGTACTTTAATACATCAACTCTATGAGGTTTATTATTATTTTAAATCTTCACATGGGAAATTTTAAACTAGGAGGTTATATTACTTGTCCAAGTTGTGTGGTAAGTGGTGGAACCTAGTAACATGTTTACTCTTCTTACTTAGACTACCACACTATATCTGATATCTATGTGTTATTTATCTTGGTGTAGACCCATAACATAAATTTGTATTCCCAGGTATGCGATAATTTGAACCTTCCTAAAAGGGATCATCCTGTGCTAGTCATCTCTTCAAAACTAATTTCAAGGTAGACAATTCAGTCCTGTCTAACTCAGTTTACCACATTCCCTAAAGACTCTGTATATTATGTTTTTCTGCTCTCCAACATTTTAGTTCTTCCTAACACCCCCAATACATATGTTCTGCTGCTGATATTGCCATGGAACTCATTGTAAGAAATAGAAGCCATCAGATGGGAGCTCCCTCATTTCTCTAATAGGCAGTCTAGAACCTAAAGCCATATACCCCAGGCTTTATTTATTTTTCTATTGTTAAGAAAGAGAAATCATTCCTCTTCCTAATAGAGGCCAATTCCTTCACATTTGCTTTGCACTATATCTTCTCTTATCCTGCTAATTAATTCACATCTTCAATTTTTGCCTACATCTTTAAAGTTCTCTTACATCTTCAGGATGTCCCTTACAATTAGATCATCTGAATTTTATGTGATTCCTATTAAAAATCCTCCTTTTATCTTATGTCTCTTTCCTTTATCACCCTGCTTTTCTGAGTTTTCTAGTCAGTTCCACAGTAAATTTTCAAGGTAGATTTTCCTGTGCACATAGTCATAAATTTTAAAACATCTATTCATTTTTGTGTGTATGTGTAGAGTTGTGGAAGAGTATCTATTCAGATCCTTTGCTCATTTTTAATCATTTTTTAAAAATATTGATTTGTAAGGGTTCTTCATATATTTAAAATATTAATTGCTTATCAGATAAACCATTTGCAAGTATCTTCTTACATTCAGTAGGCAGCCTTTTTTTAATTTTGTTGATAGCTTCCTTTGTTGTGCAAAAGATTTTTAGTTTGATAGTCCCACTTGTTTAATTTTGCCTTTGTTTCCCTTACCTAAAGAGACATATTAAAAAAAAAAAAATTAAGACTGATGTCCAAGAGTGTATTGCCTATATTTTATTCTAGAAGTTTATGGTTTCAGGTCTTGCATTAAGTCTTTAATACATTTTGATTTTATTTTTATGCCTGGTGTGAGATAGCAGTCCAGTTTGACTACTTTGCATGAGGTTGTACAGTTTTCCCAACACCATTTAGAGAATAGATTGTCTTTCCCATTGTATATTTTGGCCTCTTTTGTCATAGATTAATTTCCCATATAAATTAAGGTTCATTTTAGGACTTTTCTACTTTGTTCCATTGATCTATGTGTACAGTTTTGTGCCATTACCATACTGTTTAGATTATGATAGTTTTGAAGTATAGTTCGGGATCTTAGAGAGTGATACCTCCAGCTTTTTTCTTTTTCAGATTGCTTTGGCTACTTGAGGTCTTTTGTATTTCCAAAAAAAATTTAGATTTTTTTTGTTCTAGTGCTGTGCAAAATGCCACTTTAAAGAATTTTATTGAATCAATAGATTACTGTGGGTAATATAGTCATTTTAACTAAATTAATTATTTGAAACTATTCACACAATATATCTTTCCTTCTGTGTCATCTTCAAGTTTTCATCAGTGTCTTATAATTTTTGTGTCTAATTATTAGAGTATACAATCAGCAAGAGTGATTATATACACATAATGGAAATTAAAAAGCTTAGTGATACTCCTAACCTTGAATTTGGGTTCTATGATTCTCCTCCAAGCAGAACACCATAGAGTAAACCTGCATTTCTTAAAACTATTGGCAAGAAGAAAGTTCCAATCACCCATATTCTAACAAAGAGCCTTATATACTTAGGTATATAAGGTTTTACATAGTTTATTTCAGCTTCAAATTATTATTTCTATCACACTTTATGCTTTAGTCCTACTGGTCTCCCATCAACTCCATATAACCTTTCCCAGGTTGGGACATCATATATATTATTTCTTGTGTGAATTTATCATCTCCTTACTATTCTACATTTCTGTAGATGGCTAATACTTGATAATTAACTTAAGTTTAGGTCAAATATTATTTCTCAGAGAAGCAATCCTCTAAACTACAAATCTAAATTTGGAGATCTCTGTTATTTCCTCTCATGACATATTGCTCTTTCCTTTACAGTTTTATTATTTCTTGAATTCTGTTTTATCATTGGATTCTCAGCAGCTGTCTCATTGTTAGCACACAAAATTTCTTTAACAAATATTTTAGTAAATAGATGAATATATAAATGATGAGTTATTTATTTCTCTTATTCTTGAGATGAATTGATAGGAGGCAGCAAAGGTCAGCTTCAATTTATTTATTTAAAACACTGAAGTATTTTCTTTTCCATTCATTTTCTTCTATAATCCTGATAGAAGTAAGAGCCATGATTATTACATTAAAGATGTATATCAAGAAAATAAACTCATTCTCAAATTTACTCAAGGTCAGAGTGTCTGTTTCCTTACTATTTAAATAGATCTGTTTGATTTTAAATTTAATTCTCTAAGACATTCCCCTTTTAGTAGAATGTATTCATATGTACATTCAAAAGTACTTATCCTGATTTTATATGCATGATCTATTACAGTAAAAAAATGATAGATTTCCAAAAAGTACTCCTATGAAAAACACATGAATTAGAAGAGTAAAATTTACCAAATATGCTTCAAAAAGACTTGTGTCCATAATGTATAAAAAGCTCTTTTAAATCGATAATAGAAAAATAAACAAACTAATAAACAGATAAACTATTTGAGTAGATACCTCACCACATTATATGTATTTTATATAAATACGGCAAATAAGTATATAAAAAGGAATAAACATCATCAGTAATTAGGGAAATGTAATTAAAAAGAAAGCAGTGGGATAACACTGCACATTTAAAGTGAAATAGCCAAAATCAAATAGAAAAAAAGCTGACAATGCAAAGTAGTGACAGAACTGTCAAGCAACTGTAACTCTCTTACAATGCTGGTGGTACTGAAACATGTTATAGCAATTTGGACAACAGTTTTGAAAGCTAAAATTCAACGCCTTTGTAATTAACTAAGAAAAATTAAAATGTGTATGTTACTCAAAAACATGTATGCAAGTGTTTATAACAACTTTTTTCATAATCATCCAAATTGTACAACCCAAATACCCTTCAACTGATGAATGGATGGACAAACTGTGGTATATCCATAAATGCCAATACTCAGACATAAAAGGGAAAAAGCAATTGATACCTATAATACCTGAATGCATCTCAGATGCATTTTGCTAAGGGAGAGAAGCCAGATAAAAATCCCATCATATTCATATAATATTCAAGAAAAGATAGAACTACATAGGCAGAAAATAGATAAATGATTGTCTCAGAGAGTATGAGGGGATAAGAGTATGTGGTTTCTTATTTTTGGTGCTATGAGATATTTTTATCTTTTTTGACTGATACATAATTCTAAGTATTTGTCAAAAGTCATAGACTTCTACACAAGAATGTTAAATTTTGTTATATATAAATTCTTCTCAATAATCTGATATAAATATTACTAATTCTTTACAAAATAGTTAATTCTTTCAGACATTTTAATTCTTCCCTATTCAAGAAGGGGAACCTCATTTAAAGTGGAGTCAGGAAGTCCTAAGGGGGAGCTCTCACACATATAACCATCCCTTGCTGCTTACTTTACATTCCTGGGCAAGAAGAAGTTGCTTTACCACCTTAGATGGAGGAAGGAAGATTTTCTCCTTACCCAGCAAAAGAGCAGCCAAGGAGAAATTGCAAGATCTCAACTATTGAGAAACTACAACCATTCTAAACCCCTGCTTGCTTTTAATGAAATTCTCCTTCAAAATAGCCTCTCCTAACTTCCTCATTTTTCTCTATAAAGTAATATTCATCTCCCTTTTTTAAATATAAAATTATTATATAAAGTGTGTAGGCTATTGACTTCATTTTTAGTAGGTAAATTATGACTCTGCAAGCAAAAATGTAGTTGTTCATAGTCCCATGAATCTTCCCAAGTGGACAAGTTCAGTTCAGTTCAGTTCAGTTCAGTTGCTCAGTCGTGTCTGACTCTTTGCAACCCCTTGGACTGCAGAGCTCCTTCCAAATCACATTACTCTTGTTCTGAAAATGATGTAAAGATACACCAAGGTTGGATTTTTACAGAGGTAATTATACCTTCTGCAAATACCAACATAGAAGCTAAGAAATCATGAATTGTTACTCAGAACAATCCTCTTGTTAAGAGGCTTTATTATTGAATGGTTGGGAAAGACGGTAAGTCAGATTGTATCCTGTTTCATAGTGGGCATAAATTATTTAACAGCACTATGCCAGGTGAGTGCCCCCAAGGAAAATATAGAGGAGTAGCTCATAGGAAGTGTCAGTGTATTTAATACTATCTGCAAAATAAAGGGGCTGATTATTATTGGACTCAAGTCAGGGGAAGAATGCTTTTCTAATGCTAAAAGCTGAAGACAGATAAAACTTCTGTATCTTTGTTGCATAGGAAAAGTGAGAAAAAGCTAAAGCAGTGCACTCATGGCCAAGTTATTCTTGGGACAAAACAGGTTGTTGACATTTTTTTCTGTGTGAAAGATACTGCTGTATATTAAAAAGGTAAGAAAATATAGAACTGTAGGAATACAAATTATGAAAATAGTTACACATTAACAGACTAGGTATTTACTAAATTAATAGTACACAATATCAAGAATTTCAGCCATCCTTATTCACATGCCTGAAAAACTTGCTAGATAATACCTCACTCAATTTCATTATCCAAAAATATTTGGGCTAATTATTTAACTAGTTCAATATTCAAGTTCCTATAGAGATAATGAAACTTTCCCTGGTGGAGGGAATGTTTCATGACCCCTTTTCATTATATGTGAAGCTGCTGGGTCAGTGATGTCTCCTTGCTACTGTCTGTTCTCTCTTCTGAAGGTTTTTTTCCCCCTGAGTTATGCTCCAGCTTAGGTCTGCTGAGGATTATTCCCATTCTTTTGCATTTTCCTAGCATCTGCTATGAAAATCTGACTAGTCATTTTGTCCTATTTAACTTGACTCAGGGCCTGGTGGTATCCATTTATGGCTGTTTAGCTGAGGTAAACAATACAAAATTGTGTTCTCTGAGACACAGAAACTACCTAAGGAGCTTCAGTTTAACATGTTTAGCTGGGTTGTCCATATGCAGAGAATAACCCTCATGTTCCAGATTTAATGGCATGATATTTTTCTATAATAGAAGATCTATTGGTATATATGTATTAAATCTTGTGTATGTGCACACTAAATGTGATTTTCATATCTGATACTTATAAAATTATATATATGAGTATTCATAAATCAGGGGGAAACATAAAATTCTCTTTTTATTTTTTAAGTTTATTGCCAAATACCATTGTAAACAGTGTTAAATTAATCCTGCTAGACGTCTTTTTGCACGAGTGCATCTCATCCCATAATGAAAAGCAATTTTTTCATGTTTCAATTTTATATAAATATGGATGGATTCAATTATTTTATTTCAGGAAAATCTTCAAAACAGTAGCAAATGCTTTAATGTACTAAATGCCCAACAATATTAATGTTGTAATTATCAAAGACTTGTAGAGGTAATGAGCTAAAATGTTGGCAGAATTTATGACTGTGAAAGCCTAATTTTTGGACATGGGATCCACCTCACCACAGAAATACATATCAAACAGCTCAGTTGTTGTAAATCCCTGTTAGTAGGGCATCCAGCAACATTTCCCTTTGGCTGGCAATTTATGTAGGATTCAGCTGTATGTCCTGGATGCTCTGAGTCCTCATAATCATATTATGTCTGCTCTTGCTCATTCTGGAACTGGCAGCCTCATACATGGTGAATTGATTTTTATTTGGCTGTTCACTATTTTATTTCTAGAATGGGAGTTAGTTGACTGCTGCTGCTGCTGCAAAGGCACTTCAGTCATGTCCGACTCTGTGCGACCTCATAGATGGCAGCCCACCAGGATCCCCCATCCCTGGAATTCTTCAGGCAAGAACACTGGAGTTGACTAGATCTGGATAATAGAAAATATACCTTCCCAAATTTTAAGGTCAGATATTTTACTTTTGGTTCTTTCTTACAAGGAAATATTCTTTACATACTTTTAAAACATATTTTCCTTTTAAAATCTCATGTTCCAAATTCATATTAATCATAAGTTCTGCTTTGAAGATTTGAGGGCTAATTGAAAGTCTTCAAAATAAAATAGTAACAGAATATCCTACTCAAATAACATTTTAAGTAGTAAATTTGTGCTTAAAGTATCTTTTACGAAATTATTTGATACGTAGATTACTTCCCACAGCTCTCCAGATTCTACATATAGTGCTATGAAAGCAGGCATATTTGAAAGTAGACAATATTAAAGTATAGTCCTTTCGTCTTTCTTGTATCTTCATTCCTATTAGGCTCAATCTGAGCCACTTTAAAGAGCAACTTGTTCCCATAAACCAGATCATCACCAGAAGTTATTTATTAAGATGTTAGATAATAAGGAGAAGTCCAAGAGTAATAGGAAGGTGAATATGTTCTCAGTCATCCTGTACCACAAATGGTCCTTGAAATCAAAGAAACACATGTGTATGTCTGTATATTAGCATATAATATATGCTATATGTACTATAATATAGAGCTTCCCTGGTAGCTTAGCTGGTAAAGAATCCATCTGCAATGCAAGAGACCTGGTTTCCATCCCGGGTTGGGAAGATCCCCTGGAGAAGGGAACAGCTACCCACTCCAGTATCCTGGCCTGGAGAATTCCATGGACTATACAGACTATTATCAGTTCAGTTCAGATGATCAGTCATGTCTGACTCTTTGCGACCACATGGACTGTAGCATGCAAGGCCTCCCTGCCCATCACCAACTAGCAGACTTTACACAAACTCATGTTCATTGAGTCGGTGATGCCATCCAACCACCTCATCCTCTGTCATCCCCTTCTCCTTCTGCCTTCAATCTTTCCCAGCATCAGGGTCTTTTCAAATGAGTCAGTCCTTTGCATCAGGTGGCCAAAGTACTGGACTTTCAATTTCAGCATCAGTCCTTCCAATGAATATTCAGGACTGTTTTACTTTAGGATGGACTGGTCAACAACTGATCTCCTTGTTGTCCAAGGGATTCTCAAGAGTCTTCTCCAACACCACAGTTGAAAAGCATCAATGCTTTGGCATTCAGCTTTCTTTGTAGTCCAATTCTCACATCCACATATGATTACTGGAAGAACCATAGCTTTGACTAGATGGACCTTTATTGGCAAAGTAGTGCCATCACTTCATGGGAAGTAGACGGGGAAACAGTAGAAACAGTGTCAGACTTTATCTTTTTGGGCTCCAAAATCACTGCAGATGATGATTGCAGCCATGAAATTAAAAGACACTTACTCCTTGGAAGGAAAGTTATGACCAACCTAGATAGCATATTCAAAGCAGGGACATTACTTTTAAGTTTTAAGTTTTAAGGCAACTTTTTTACTCTCCTCTTTCACTTTCATCAAGAGGCTCTTTAGTTCTTCTTTGTTTTCTGCCATAAGGGTAGTAATATCTGCATATCTGAGGTAATTGATATTTCTCCAAGTAATCTTGATTCTAGCTTGTGCTTCTTCTAGCCCAGAGTTTCTCATGATGTACTCTGCATATAAGTTAAATAAGCAGGGTGACAATATACAGCCTTGACATACTCCTTTCCAGATTCGGAACCAGTCTGCTGTTTCATGTCCAGTTCTAACTGTTGCTTAATGAACTCATGCAGATTTTTCAAGAGGCCAGTCAGGTGGCCTGGTATTTCCATCTCTTGAAGAATTTTCTGTAGTTTTTTTTTTATGATCCACACAGTCAAAGGCTTTGGCATAATCAATAAAGCAAAAATAAGTGTTTTTCAGGAACCCTGTTGCTTTTTTGATGACCAGCAGATGTTGGCAATTTGAACTCTGGTTCCTCTGCCTTTTCTAAAACCAGCTTGAACATCTGGAAGTTCACAGTTCATGTACTGTTGAAGCCCAACTTGTAGAATTTTGAGCATTACTTTTCTAGCATGTGAGATAAGTACAATTGTGTGGTAGTTTGAGCATTCTTTGGCATTGCCTTTCTTTGGGATTAGAATGAAACCTGACCTTTTCCAGTCCTGTCGCCACAGCTGAGTGTTCCAAATTTTCTGGCATATTGAGTACGACACTTTCACAGCATCATCTTTCAGGATTTGAAAGAGCTCAACTGGAATTCCATCACCTCCACTAGCTTTGTTCATAGTTATGCTTCTTAAGGCCCACTTGACTTTGCATTCTAGGATGTCTGGCTCTAGGTGAGTGGTCACACCATTGTGATTATCTGGGTCATGAAGATCTTTTTTGTACAGTTCTTCTGTGTATTCTTGCCACCTCTTCTTAACATTTTCTGCTTCTGTTAGGTCCATACCATTTCTGTCCTTTATTGAGCCCATCTTTGCATGAAATGTTCCCTTGTTATCTCTAATTTTCTTGAAGAGATCTCTAGTCTTTCCCATTTTATTGTTTTCCTCTGTTTCTTTGCATTAATCACTGAGGAAGTCTTTCTTATCTCTCCTTGCTATTCTTTGGAACTCTGCATAGTCCATTATAGATCTTACTCAAAAGTTGAGAAACTGAAGATAGTCACAAAACCTAGCTTATGGAGCCAAGCAAGTTTTACAGTGGAAATGCCATTTGAGCTGAGTCTTCAGGAGTAAGTAAGGGAATTGCACATAAGCCAGAAATAAAATTTTAGGCTGCATTAAGATGGAAATACCTTTCATGTTTTTCACTTTAAAGTTTGAATTTTCTCAAATTGCAGACAGACAGCAGAGTATCTAAAATGACATGGCATTATCAATTTTTGATATTTAAAACCTCTAGAAGTAGTATAGAAAATGAGTTGCTGGTTAAATCATCAAGGAGCCACTTTAAAAGTTACTTCAATGTTTTAAGTAATAGAGGATTAAAAGATTGTGCCTCATTTATGTTAATAAAGTTTTGGCAAGTGTTTTGTATTTTTATGACAGCAGTGTTTAATTCCTTGATGAAGATTTTTCTAATACTGATGTTACAAATTTTGAATCCCAAATATGGATTCCTAGAGTTGATACTGTTATAATTAATGTTTGCTTTTTGTATGTTAATTGATCTCTGTAACTTGATCATAAATATATCCTTTAGTTCACAGAGTAGAATGCCAAGTACATAGTATATATTCAATAGTGAATATACATAGATTACTTAGAATTAATTTTTGAACATTTGTCACTAAAGTTAATTTTAGTATAATGCATTCAGTATTTTAGTAAGGACATTGGTAAAACTACAGCTGAAATAAAAATATGTCCAAAAGCAAAAGACAATTTGAAGGACCATTTAATCAATTTTCTTAAAAGATTTTTGGTTTTCATATAAAAACATATTTCACCAGGATAATTAATAATTATGATCATGATGACATCATAATTTCTGAAACTATCAAAATAAGAACCTCAGACAGCAATACATCATTATAAGTCTGCTTTCTGCAAATTTGTGAACAAAAGAATTTCTTAAGTTATTATAAGATTATCCTTTTTTGTTTGTTTTGTTAGTTTCTTTACCTAAACAGGGTAAAAATGTAAATGATGGAATTACCATACTCAAGACATAGATATGATTTTATCCTTTAGCTCAATTAAAGCTTGAGCAAATTGTGTTTTTATTGATGGAAATTTTATTTGAGCAACTGGAAATCACACTTATCAGCCAAATTGGGAGTGATGAAATCATAAATCATAAATGGAGAGAGAAAGAACAATGTGGCTAAACTTGGACAAAAAAATCCCACTACTTGATTATTCTGTCTAGAAAATTTAAAAAAATAAAATAAATGTGATTTTGTTTCCTGTGATTTGTGGTAACACCAAGAGAATGAGAGGAAAATACACTTTAAAAAACTTCACTCCTCAAAGTTGATTTTTATTTCACTTAAAGAAGATTCTTGTATTTTATTTAAAAGTGAATCAAAGCATCAAAATTTTATCTACAGAAAACTCAATAAGCCTTAGTACATAAGTTGAAAAGGTAAAGTGCACAATATATCAAACTGAGAAACATTGAAATCTCCATATAAGGTATCCAGTAACTGATTATTTAAAATGAAGATGAAAGGAAATGAGTATTTGAAAATGATTAAATGACACTCTAAAATGAATATGCATTCTTGGCAGTATTTCTTATTATTGTTCTTTTTAATATGCTACCCACTCTACAGATTGGTATATGGTTCCCTGAATCTAACTTTATGGGAAGAACAATGCACTACTAGAGAATCAAATACATAAAATGATGTTAGCATAATGTAAATCATCTTTCATTATGTTCCCCCCAAAAATGCCACTTAGAGAAACTTAGCATGATTATGTGTGATGCCAGATGGGAGAAGATTACCTACCAACATCAAATCAAGCACATCATATATTTTAAGTCCTGTGTGTATAATATAGAATGTCTAAAATGAACAAAAATAATGGTTGGTTTAATGAATATACTAGAAAATTCCTTTATATAATGATATCCCTAGAGTCCAGTATTTTATATATACTTAAAGGTGCATAAAATCAGTGATACATCGTCTCAGCAGATTTCTTCAGTTGATTTATTGAATTTTTCAGTTTTGTGATTTATAAGCTTTTGCATTCAAGATGGAGTAATGGGATCCTCCTCTCACATTTGAAAAAGTTACGTTTTTTAATGCAATTGAATCAACAATGATATAAAAATATAACACATGACAAGTTTCACTTGAATACTTTATACAACAGACAGTAAAGAGTAACTTGATCTTTTGAACTTATTAATCCTTATGTATGCTGAACTCCACACAAAATAGACCATTTATTAGGTGGAGAGCTGTATGTGAAATCTGCTTTTGATTTGATGTATCTATTTAAAAAGCTAATTGCTAAAGCATATGCTTCAGTTCAGTTCAGTTCAGTTGCTCAGCTGTGTCCAATTCTTTGCAACCCCATGGACTGCAGCAAGCCAGGCTTCCCTGTCCATCACCAACTCCTGGAGTTTACTCAAACTCATGTCCATTGAGTCAGTGATGCCATCCAACCATCTCATCCTCAGTCATCCCCTTCTCCTCCTGCCTTCAATCTTTCCCAGCATCAGTGTCTTTTCAAATGAGTCAGTTCTTCACATAAGGTGGCCAAAGTATTAGAGTTTCAACTTCAACATCAGTCCTTCCAGTGAATATTCAGGACTGATTTCCTTTAGGATGGACTGGTTGGATCTCCTTGCTGTCCAAGGGACTCTATAGAGTCTTCTCCAACACCACAGTTCAAAAACATCAATTCTTCAGCACTCAGTTTTCTTTATAGTCCAACTCTCACATCCATACATGACTACTGGAAAAACCATAGCTTTGACTAAATGGACCTTTGTTGGCAAAGTAACATCTCTACTTTTTATTATGCTGTCTAGGTTGGTCATAACTTTTCTTCCAAGGAGTAATCATCTTTTAATTTCATGGCTTCAGTCACCATCTGCAGTGATTTTGCCTTATACTTATCTAGAAGGATAATAATTCATTTTTTCATTTCAATTTGATGTATTTTAATCTTTTATTTTCATACATTTCAGATAAAATTAAAACATAAGATACAGTATTGTGTTTGAAATGGCTTTATCAGACCAACCTGTCATCTTTCTAACTAAAAATGAAGCCAGCAAAAAAAGGATGTATAATGTGTCAGCAGTGTACTCCTGTAACTCTTGATAATCTGATATATACAGATAACTTATTTTAATAGTGCATGCATGCTCAATCACTTCAGTCATGTCTGACTCTTTGTTACCCTATGAATTGTAATCTGAAAGGCTCCTCTGTCCATGGGATTCTCCAGGCAACAATACTGGAGTGGGTTGCCATGCCCTCCTCCAGGGGACTATTCTGACCCAGGGACTGAAGTCAAGTCTCCTGAATTACAGGCAGATTTTTTTTTTTTTTTTTAACCCCTGAGCCACTGGTTACTCCCTTGTAGATATATTGTTAATTCAATGGAAAGATTTCCATGAACACATTATAGATATAACTTTGCAGAAAGAAGAAATAATGAAAAAGAGGAAGAATAAAACACAAATAGAAGCAAAGAGGGAAAAGGAAGTTGTAGGACCACAATGATAATAAATTTAATTCTTATCATGTAAGCTATAGAAATCAGAATGATTATATTCTTTGTAATCAAAGATGGAGATGTTCTATATGGTCAGCAAAAACAAGACCAGAAGCTGACTGTGGCTCAGATCATGAATTCCTTATTGCCAAATTCAGACTTAAAATGAAGAAAGGAGGGAAAACCAGTAGACCATGCAGGTATGACCTAAATCAAACCCCTTACAATTATAGATTATATTAGGGCCTCCCTCATAGCTCAGTTGATAAAGAATCCGCCTGCAACAAAGGAGACCTGGGTTCGATTCCTGAGCTGGAAAGATCCCCCGGAGAAGGAAATGGTAACCCACTCCAGTATTCTTGCCTGGAGAATCCCATGGACAGAGGAGCCTGGCATGCTATAGTCCATGGGGACGCAACAAGTCAGACACGTCTTAGCGACTAAATCACGTAAAACACCACGATTACACAGTGGAAGTGAGAAATAGATTCAAGGAATTAGATGTTGTAGACAGAGTGCCTGATGAGCTATGGACAGAGGTTCATGACATTGTACAGGAGACAGGGATCAAAATCATCCCCAAGAAAAAGAAATGTAACAAGCAAAATGGTTGTCTAAGGAGGCCTTACAAATAGCTGTGAAAAGAAGAGAAGTGAAAAGCAGGGGAGAAAAGGAAAGATATACCCATTTGAATGCAGAGTTTCAAAGAATAGCAAGGAGAGATAAGAAAGCCTTCCTCAGCTATCAATGCAAACAAATAGAGGAAAACAAGAGAATGAGAAAGACTAGAGATCTCTTCAAGAAAATTAGAGATACCAAGTGAACACTGCATGCAAACATGGGCACAATAAAGGATAGAAATGATATGAACCTAACAGAAGCAGAAGATAAAAGAAGAGGTGGCAAGAATACACAGAACTATACAAAAAAAGATCTTCATGATCCAGATAACCACGATGGTGTAATCACTCACCTAGAGCCAGACATTCTGGAATGCAAAGACAAGTGGGCCTTAGGAAGCATCACTATGAACAAAGCTAGTGGAGGAGATAGAATTCCCTTTGAGCTCTTTCAAATCCTGAAAGATGATACTGTGAAAGTGCTGCACTAAATATGCCAGCAAATTCAAAAACTCAGCAGTGGCCACAGGACTGGAAAAGGTCAGTTTTCATTCTAATCCCAAAGAAAGGCAATGCCAAAGAGTGCTCAAACTATCACACAATTGCACTTATCTGACATGCTAGCAAAGTAATGTTCAAAATTCTCCAAGGCAGGCTTCAACAATACATGAGCCATGAACTTCCAGATGTTCAAGCTGGTTTTAGAAAAGGCAGAGGAACTAGAAATCAAATTGCCAACATCCACTGGATCATTGAAAAACAACAGAGTTTCTGAAAAACATCTAATTTTGCTTTATTGATTATTCCAAAGCCTTTGACTCTGTGGATCAGAAAAACCTGTGGAAAATTCTTCAAGAGATGGGAATACCAGACCACTTGACCTGCCTCTCGAGAAATTCCTGACCTGTATGCAGGTCAGGAAGCAAAAGTTAGAACTTGACATGGAATAGTAGACTGTTTCCAAATCAGGAAAGGAGTATGTCAAGGCTGCATATTGTCACTGCTTATTTAACTTATATGCAGAGTACATCATGAGAAATGCTGGAGTGGATGAAGCACAAGCTGGAATCAAGATTTCCGGGAGAAATGTCAATAATCTCAGGTATGCAGATGACACCACCCTTATGGTAGACAGGAAAGAAGACTTAAAGAGCCTTCTGATGAAAGTGAAAGAGGAGAGTGAAAAAGTTGGCATAAAGTTCAACATTCAGAAAACTAAGATTATGACAACTGGTCCCATCACTTCACGGCAAATAGATGGGGAATCAGTGGATATAGTGACAGACTTTATTTTCAGGGGCTCCAAAATCACTGAAGATAGTGACTGCAGCCATGAAATTAAAAGATACTTACTCCTTGGAAGAAAAGTTATGACCAACGTAGACAGCATATTAAAAAGCAGAGACGTTACTTTGCCAACAAATTTCTGTCTAGTCAAAGCCATAGTTTTTCCAGTAATCACGTATGGATGTGAGAGTTGGACTACAAAGAAAGCTGAGTGCCAAAGAACTGATGCTTTTGAACTGTGATATTGGAGAAGACTCTTGAGAGTCCCATGGCCTGCAAGGCAATCCAACTAGTCCATCCTAAAGGAAATCAGTCCTGCATATACATTGGAAGGACTGATGCTGAAGCTGAAAGTCCAGTATTTTGGCCACCTGTTGCAAAGAACTGACTCATTTGAAAAGACCCTGATGCTGGGAAAGATTGAAGGCAGGAGGAGAAGGGGATGACAGAGGCTGAGATGATTGCATGGCATCATGGACTGAATGGTTATGAGTTTGAGTAAACTCCAGAGTTCGTGATGGACAGGGAGGACTGGTGTGTTGCAGTCCATAGATTCTCAAACAGTCGGACATGACTGAGCATCTGAACTGAACTGAACTGAACTGAAGCTATAGGAAAAAAAAAAATATTTGTATATTGACTGTTTTTGGTCTTTTTAACCATATTTAAAACTAGATTTTCTCTGTTTTTGAAACAATTGTTCCATTTTTAAAAATTATATTCTTTATTATGTGATTATCTGAGACTAAAAAGCAGATTCAAAAGAATTAAATAAATATGCAATGTGTGCTACTTCAGTTAAGTCATCAAAGTGATGACAAATTATATCTTCCATTGGAAATGTTTTTACTCGAATGCTTATAACTCTGTTTAAAGATTAGCCTATATTCTGTTTTCTGAAATAAATGAAATTGGCATATTGCTGATCTGCTGACCAAGGATCTGCTTCATTACCAATTTTTGTGAGTTCCACCACAGGGAGCTTGAGGGATGACACAGGGTAGCCATAGAATAGAAGTCTGAAATGTGTGCAAGGACTCTGGCCTACTGTATTTCAAGTAGTCTGACAGCACCATTTCAGTAAACATTTATGACAGAGCTGTTGTAAAGAATGATGGTTTCATTTGATCATCTCTATATGGTGTAGGTGGTGTAGCCTTGAGGCAATGTAACTGGGTAAACATGTTTTATTACCTGGAAATGTTTCTGTACTTTTAAAGTAAAGCTAACAATGTTAAAAATGAGAATGATCTTCCTAACCTGTACTGAAGAATAAATGAAATATAATCACCAAGATGAGTTTGATCCTGGAGCACTCAAGAGAAATGTTGCTACCTAATGGATCATTTTCTTTTTTAATGTAATTTATGCCTGAAATTTAGTTTGCAAGTAAAACTGGAAAGAAATCTAGTTGAATGACAACCACATGTTGAAAATCTTTATTTTTCAGCATGTGATTAAATTTAGTAATACAGAAAAGCCAGATTAATCTAATGAGTGTGGCTATGGTGATAGATCAGAAATATCTATACAGAGTAACATTTTTCCTATATTAAATACAATTCTAATAAAATAAGCCTATGTATCACATGAAGCACTCATAATATAGAAAATCAACATAGAGTATGTGTCAAATACCTGTAATAATAAACCCACTTTATTCTTTATATTTAAATACAGTTAAGTGAATAATTCTTATGAAACCTTTATGTGAAATTCTAAATATTTTGTTATTATATATGTTTGTATTTCAAATAATTTACCATATAGTTAGAGTAGGGTCTCTTCTGTGTAAAATATATAGCTAGTGGGAAGTTTCTGTATAACACATAACACAGGGAGTTCAGCCGGGTTCTCTGTGACAACCTAGAGGGATGAAGGGGGTGTGAGGGAGGCTCAGGAGGGAGGGGATATACATATACTTATCAGCTGATTCATGTAGTTGTATGGCAGAAACCACTACAACATTATAAAGGAATTATTCTTCAATTAAAAATAAATGTTTAAAACAACAGTAAGCTCTCTTCTGAATATAGATATACTAATAAAAGCTCTGGGTGCAAAAAGACAAGATGGACAATAATTCAGGATTGAAATATCTGCATGTTACATGCAAATTCAGTTTGATTAACAAATTAACTTTAACAATATCAAAAAATTGATATTGTTTCTTTGTCATTGTTCATTTTGACATTGTTCAAAATCAGTGCTTTGTGTTTTTCTTTTGTAATATTCCTTTTAGCAAAAACATGAAATTATTACTCAATTTTTGCTTCAAGGATCAGGTTGACATCTATTTCTGCATTTCTTCTTGATGGGGATCACTGCCTAGTAGAAGGGTATTCTCAACAGTTTGCATCAGGCAGCATCATTACCCCTGTTCCAGTTTTAACTTCCATCTCATACACTTACCAGGTAAATCATGTATTCCTCCAAATATCAGAATGTAATCAGTGGAATCAAGACTGAGGAAAAGACAACAGCAGCAGCAGCAAAATAAGTCTGACTCTGTCTTCTAAGGATGTGTAGTGGCTAGAAAAGCGTGTCTTAAGTTCACTTTCACTTTAGATGGGCAACTTCCCTTTGAAATAACTACATAATAAGGAGTAAACTGGGTTTCCCTTGTGGCTCAGCTGGTAAAGAATCCACCTGCAGTGTGGGAGACCTGGCTTGGGAAGATCTGGAGAAGGGGAAGGCTACTCACTCTAGTGTTCTGGCCTGGAGAATTCCATGAACTGTATAGTCCAAGGGGTCACAAAGAGTTAGACACAACTGAGTGACTTTCACTTTCACTTTCAAGGAGTAAACTACAAAATGAGCCTCACAAATTCATACAGAAATATTGACTTAGATTTTTACTTTGCTTCTAGGTACTTGATACTATAATGTTATGTTATGTTGGTGGTCAAATTCTACAGCTGATCCTAGATTGAAACCAAAATATAAAGAGATTGTTGGTTTTTTCTTCATTAGTGATTTTTAATTGACTCAATTCTCTCACTCATTGATCTGCGACAGGAATCTTTATTTCTTTTTTCTTTTTACTTTTGAGGTATAGTCAATATACAGTATTAGATCTGTTTCAGGTGTATAATATAGTGGTTCAAAATTTTTAAAGGTTATATTCTATTTGTAGTTATAAAATATTGGCTACATTCCCTGTGTTGTACTTTATAACCTTGTAGCTATTTTTTTTAATTTTATTTTATTTTTAAACTTTACAAATTGTATTAGTTTTGCCAAATATCAAAATGAAACCACCACAGGTATACATGTGTTCCCCATCCTGAATCCTCCTCCCTCCTCCCTCCCCATACCATCCCTCTGGGTCGTCCCAGTGCACTAGCCCCAAGCATCCAGTATCGTGCATCGAACCTGGACTGGCAACTCGTTTCATATATGATATTATACATGTTTCAATGCCATTCTCCCAAATCTTCCCACCCTCTCCCTCTGCAACAGAGTCCATAAGACTGTTCTATACATCAGTGTCTCTTTTGCTGTCTCGTACACAGGGTTATTGTTAGCATCTTTCTAAATTCCATATATATGCGTTAGTATACTGTATATGTGATAATTAGAAACTCTTGTTTCTAATTTCCATTTCACCATTTTAAAGATGGTCCTGCATCTTTTTGATAAACCAACTTTTAGAGGGGGCCTTTAAGAGTCAGCCTGCAGTGTGGGTCAGGAAGATCTCCTGGAGAAGGAAACGGCAACCCACTTCTGAGAATCCCATGGATGAAGGAGCCTGACAGACTACAGTCCATGGGATCACAAAGAGTCACACATGACTGAATGACTTCACTTTCACTTTAACTTCCTGACTTTACCTGTTTCATCTGTAGAATAAAGATGATCAAACATTTTTACTTATATGGAGTATACCAAATATTCTTTGAATTAGAAAGGAAGTCCTTGACACTATCTCTTATAATATGTATGCTTCTTATGCTTATCTTGCAATAGTTCTTTCCAGTGCTACCTAACAAGAGCTCAGCAGTTGTAAGATACCTTTGGAAAAATATTGGGGATATTTTTCACAGATGGATTCTGCTTGAAACAATCTCCTTCATATTGTTTAAATAGACTTTAGATTCTTGGAAACAGCAATAAAGAACTCTAGGTTTCTATGGATAATACAGGGCTCTAAGCCTAGGAATTAGCTTTTGATACATTGATCTGGTTGTTTATGATATCAAAGTAGTAGTCTTTAAGGCAGGGCATATACAACCTGATGATATCAAGCAAATCTTCCTCATTTCTACATTGTGTCTATTTTATGACTGACAAAGTACAATAATTAAATAATGCCTATATATAATACATTAATAAATAATAATAGCTATTGAGACCATGGTGTCAAAAGCTTTTTTCCTGATTGAGGTGTATCATTGGAAACAATTAGATACAATTGTTTCTAATTGTATCATTAGAAACAATTAAAATACCACTGTGCTAAAATATTATTTACTTCAAAACTACTATGTTTATTTATATTTTAATTTATGTAAAAATTCCATGGAATGCCATAAAATTCAGTCATTAAAGAGCTATTTCTTAATTGTTTAAAGTCTTTAAATAGTTCATATCTTTAGAGACTGATTAGTATTTTAAAATTGTATTTTCTCATCAATTAATATCTAATTATCATTATTTTGATTTATATCCCAAAGTAATATCCACATTATAAATTCTCTTCGCTTTTTTAATTCTTTAAGTGACATTTAGATTTGTGAAACAATATCTTTCCATGAAGCAGTACAGTTCATCTTTATCCTTGATTTCCCTTGCTAAAATTAACATAATTATGGCTCAGGGTTTTAGGGTTTTTTTTTTTTTTTGTAATTGACATCAGTGTAAATCTGGTATAATATTCTCACACCCTGAGAAGTTTCAAGACATCATTTCAAAGAAATTAAGGTCATGAACCTTTGACATTTGATTCAGATTTAAAGAGAATTTATTGGGCTTCCCTGGTAGCTCGGATGGTAAAGAATTTGCCTGCAATGTAGGAGACCTGAGTTTGATCCCTGGGTCAGGAAGATCCCTTGGAGAAGGAAATGGCAACCCACTCCAGTATTCTTCCTGGAGAATCCCGTGGATAGACTGTCATGTTGGGCTACATTCCATGGCGTTGCAGAGTCGGACACGACTGAGTGACTAAGCACACACATGTACCCTTTGAAATGTTTCTATTTCAGGTTTATCAATGTGATATTGTCTTTATAACTGCAACCCATTTGGTTTCATTAAGGAAAACTTTATATTCACCAAAAAAATATTTATTGATATTTTGATTGTTTTAAAAGAATATCGTCAATAAGGGCTACACAGAATAGTGACAAAAACAGAAGACAAAAAAAAAGAGGCATGCTTATTTTATTCTTTTCCCATCACTTGTTATTGTTTTACTTTGAACACCACATTCATATATAATGCTGGGAGGGATTGGGGGCAGGAGGAAAAGGGGACAACAGAGGATGAGATGGCTGGATGGCATCACCGACTCGATGGACGTGAGTTTGAGTGAACTCTGGTAGTTGATGATGGACAGGGAGGCCTGGCATGCTGCGATTCATGGGGTCGCAAAGAGTCAGACATGACTGAGTGACTGAACTGAACTGAACTGATTTTTCTAAAAAATGAAAAACACAATTTTCATGATTTCCTGTACTGCTTTTCAACTGATAGTGATGTATAAATCACAGATCAGTATATGTACTAAATGTTATTATTTCCACTAATCAGTCCCCTTGACCACATTAATCATCCTTCAGAAAACTTTTTGGACTAATGCTTGAAAACTAGAGGAGTAATACCACACATCATTAGATGTTAATCATATGTGAATTTGTGAAATTTTGACTTGTTTTCTTAAATTTTCTATACTTAAATGTATCAATAAGTATGTATTATTTAGTCACTAGTCATGTCAACTCTTTTGCGACCCCATGGACTACAGACTGATAGGCTCCTCTGTCCATGGGATTTCCCAGGCAAGAATACTGGAGTACCCACTCCAGTATTTCCTTTTCCAGGGGATCTTCCTTCTCCAGGGGATCTTCCTAACCCAGGCATCAAACCCATGTCTCCTGAATTGCAGGCAAATTCTTTACCATTGAGCCACCAGGGAAGCCAAAAGTGTAATAGTCTCCCCTCAGAGAGGGTTCTCTTTATTTTCTGAGATAGATAAGGTTCATTATCCCATCAATGAATATTAATAATAGGGATGAATAAGCAACTTTCCAAATTAGTGAAATTTTTTTCAACATAAAACCCAGTATCCACTAATCACTTAGTTCTGAAACTTTTTTAAATATAGAAAGTATCTTTTTTACTTCCCAAATGTGTGTTTGCATTCTTTCCCTTGAACACTGTATATTTCTCTGTATTCCTAACAACCCAATTGGAGCATTAGCTCACTGAGGGCAAGTCTTATTTTTCCATACTCGTAAGGATCATGACAAATACTTAGAGCTCAATAAGTAATGTTAAAGAAATAAAAAAAGAAGATAATACATTTTGGGTGACCTAGTAAAAGGCCCTGGAGATTCAGTATAAAACAAAGAGAACAAATTTTCATGGATAGAAAGAGAGTGAAACTTTTATTAATAGAAATGGATTTTTGACACTGTCAAATTCTGCAGAGGCCAAGAACAATTATGAAAGCTATCAAATTTAGCAATTTGGAGATCATTGGTAACCTTGAAGAAAACAGTTTCATGAGGGATAGGTTTTAAAGTAAAAGAAGAGTTACTTGAGAACAACTACAGATGCAGAAAGGAAACAGCAATCACAGATCCTTTTTTGCAGAATTCTAAGTAAGAGAAATTAAAAATAGAGTCAGAATGGAGGAAATACAGCAAAGGTAATGGCAAGGCCAGGAGAGATTACTTAGAAGTGCATTTAAGAATACAATCTGTTGTCGTGGTATCTCCTATATTTGATACTAATGTCCAACAAATAGTATTCTATGTGTATATTTTTCACTTACATTTTCTTATGAATTCTAACATTTCCACCAGCCTGCAAAAAGTTAATCGCATCTTCCTTTTCTTCTCTAAGACTTACCTGTGGCTCATATATTCTTATACTGTTTCTCCCTTCTCTGAGCCTCTGTTGTAAGATTTTTTCACATTTGAAATTTGATGTTTTATAGTTCCATAGAGGAACAGGATTCATAAATGAATTAAATTAGGGTCAGCAAATGTGCACGTTACTACTGCTATATATAGAATACATGGTGGTCATTGGTACCTACCACACATTGATCTGTGTACTTTTAGTGTTAATTACTGAAACAGCTTAAAGAATTTTAGTTAGCTGATCCCAATCAACCAAGCATACAAGATTAAACTTTTGTCTTTCCCGAGAGAGCAGTCTTGGTTAATTTAAGGTAATATTTTAACCTGCCACTTGTCAAAGAAAAACTCTATTTTTAATCTAAAAAAGAGTACACTTTGAATCCTAAGTAGTTATCTTGAAAGTTTACACTTTTAGTCACAAAGGTAATATGTATTTATTCATTTCTTACTTTTCCAACAAGTTTATAATTACACTGTGCTAGATATTTCACGGGACCCAAAAGTACATATAAAAATATTTTAACCTTTAATCTAGTTAATGTGTGTAACAGTATATTAGGTTGGCCGAAAAGTTCATTTGCATTTTTCCATAATATATTATAGAGAAACCTGAACAAATTTTTGGCCAACTGAATCGAATGTGCTAACAATATAGAATTCATACATATTATAGATTTAGATAACGTACAACTCATCAATATTTAATTATTAAGGACAGATTCACACACACATGCACAATACACAGTTGAGGAGAAATAATCCATGCATTTTGGAAACACTAAAATTTTCAACATTTTTTCATAATAAGTGAAATTCTAAATGCTAGTCCATTTATTATACTTTGAGGAGGAAAATGAACAAAACAAGTACTTTACTTCCAGTTCCTTTATACTATAGAAGAGTTTGGACTGTAGATGATTTACAATATTAGTTTCAGGTATACTACATAGTATTCCATATTTTATAGCTTTCTACACCATTTGAAGTTTTTATAAAATATTAGCTTTTTTCCCTCTGCTGTACAATTCTAGTTGTCTTGCTCTTCTGTCTGTGTTCATATTGGCTTCAATTAAAACTTAAATAAAAATTTGTGATTTTGTCCAAAGAGCATAGGGTTTATGAAAAAGAGGAGAAAGTGGGAAGAGAGAATAGTTGAAAGAGATATTTTAAAATGCATGATAAATAGCACCATATCATATTCCAAAAGCTGGCTTGATCTGTTAGGACATACAGATCACATCTGGATCAGTACCTATAACTGTGTCTGAAAAATGTTCCTAAGTCAGTCAATTCAGTCACTTGGTCATGTCTGACTCTTTGTGACCCCATGGACCACAGCATGCCAGGCTTCCCTGTCCATCATCAGCTCCCAGAGCTTGCTCAAACTCATGTCCATCGAGTCGGTGATGTCATACAACCATCTCATCCTCTGTCATCCCCTTCTCTTCCTGCCTTCAATCTTTCCCAGCATCAGGGTCTTTTCCAATGAGTCATTTCTTTCCATCATGTGGCCAAAGTAAAGGAGCTTCAGCTTAAGCATCAGTACTTCCAATGTATATGCAGGGCTGATTTCCTTTAGGATGGACTGGATGAATCTCCTTGCAGTCCACAGGACTCACAAGAGTCTTCTCCAACACCACAGTTCAAAAGCATAATTCTTTGGTGCTCAGTTTTATTTATAGTCCAACTCTCACATCCATACATGACTACTGGAAAAACCATAGCTTTGACTGCTGCTGCTGCTGCTAAGTCACTTCAGTCATGTCCGACTCTGTGTGATCCCAAAGACAGCAGCCCACCTGGCTCCGCCATCCCTGGGATTCCCCAGGCAAGAACACGGTAGTGGGTTGCCATTTCCTTCTCCAATGCATGAAAGTGAAAAGTTAAAGTGAAGTAGCTCAGTCATGTCTAACTCCTTGCAACCCCATGGACTGCAGCCAACCAGGCTCTTCTGTCCATGGGATTTTCCAGGCAAGAGTATTGGAGTGGTGTGCCATTGCCTTCTCCGATAGCTTTGATTAGAAGGATCTTTTTCAGCAAAGTCATGTCTCTGCTTTTTAATATACTGTCTAGGTTGGTCATAGATTTTTCTTCCAAGAAGTAAGTATATTTTAATTTCATGGCTGCAGTCACCATTTGCAGTGATTTTGGAGCAGAAGAAAAAAAAGTATTGAACTATTGCTTTGTTTCCCCATTTATTTCCTATGAAGTGATGAGCCTGGCTGGAAGGAGCACAAGCTGGAATCAAGATTGCTGGGAGAAATATCAATAACCTCAGATATACAGATAACACCACCCTTATGGCAGACAGTGAAGAGGAACTAAAAAGCCTCTTGCTGAAAGTGAAAGTGGAGAGTGAAAAAGTTGGCTTAAAGCTCAACATTCAGAAAACAAAGATCATGGCATCTGGTCCCATCACTTCATCGGAAATAGATGGGAAAACAGTGGAAACAGTGGCTGACTTTATTTTTCTGGGCTCCAAAATCACTGCAGATGGTGATTGCAGCCATGAAATTAAAAGACGCTTACTCCTTGGAAGGAAAGTTATGACCAACCTAGATAGCATATTCAAAAGCAGAGACATTACTTTGCCAATAAAGGTCCGTCTAGTCAAGGTTATGGTTTTTCCAGTGGTCTTGTACGGATGTGAGAGTTGGACTGTGAATAAAGATGAGTGCTGAAGAATTGATGCTTTTGAACTGTGGTGTTGGAGAAGACTCTTGAGAGTCTCTTGGACTGCAAGGAGATCCAACCAGTCCACTCTAAAGGAGATCAGTCCTGGGATTTCTTTGGAAGGAATGTTGCTAAAGCTGAAATTCCAGTACTTTGGCCACCTCATGCGAAGAGTTGACTCATTGGAAAAGACTCTGATGCTGGGAGGGATTGCGGGCAGGAGGAAAAGGGGATGACAGAGGATGAGATGGCTGAATGGCATCACCAACTCGATGGACGTGAGTTTGAGTGAACTCCGGGATTTGGTGATGGACAGGGAGGCCTGGCGTGCTGCAATTCTTAGAGTCGCAAAGAGTCAGACATGACTGAGTGACTGAACTGAACTGAATGGGGCTGGCTGCCATGATCTTAGTTTCTTTTAATATTCGGTTTAAGCAGGCTCTTTTACTCTCTTCCTTTACCCTCATCAAGAGGCTCCTTAGTTCACTTCCCTTTCTGCCAGTAGAGTGGTATCATCTGTATATCTGAGGTTGCTGATGTATCTCCCACATGTCATAATTCCAGCTTGTAATTCATCCAGCCTGGCATTTTTCATGATGTGCTCAGCATATAGATTAAACAAATAGGGTAACAGCAGACAGACCTGCCATACTCCTTTCTCAATCTTGAACCAGTCAGTTATTCCATACAGGGTTCTAACTGTTGTTTCTTGACCCACATACTGGTTTCTCAGGAGACAGGTAAGATGGTCTGTTATTCCGATCTCTTTAAGAGCTTTTCATAGTTTATTACCCTATTCATAGGGCTTCTCTGGTAGCTTATCTGGTAAGGAATCTGTCTGCTATACAGGAGACCCTGGTTCAATTCCTGGGTCTGGAAAATCCACTGGAGAAGGGATAGGCTAGCCACTCCAGTATTCTTGGGCTTTCCTGGTGGCTCAGCTGGTAAAGAATATGCCTGCAATGTGGGGGACCTGGGTTCGATCCCTGGGTTGGGAAGATCCCCTGGAGAAGGGAACAGCTAGTCACTCCAATACACTCAGTCAAAAGCTTTGGTGTGGTTGATGAAACAGAGGTAGATGTTTTTCTGGAATTCCCTAGTTTTATCTATGATCCAGAAACTGTTGACAATTTGATCTCTGGTTTATCTTCCTTTTAAAACCCTGTTTCTAAATTCTCTTCCTTTTCTAAGCCCAACTTTATTAAATAAATAAATAATGTATTCAATAAAGCTGGCTTTATTATATAAACCCAACTTTATTTATTAATAAACTCAGCTTTATTAAATATATATATATATATATATATATATATATTTAATATACACCCAAGCAATCAGTATGCACTGTTGGTTCAGATAATGTCTAAATATGTGCCTTTAAAACTGACATATTTTGTGAGATTAAGAATCAGTAAGCAAATATGACTTGACAGTATACAAAGAATTTATATGTTTATGTACTGGAAGAACAGACTAATAACATCAGAATAATTTATTATACTGTATGATATACAAAAGCCAATTTCCCTTACAGACATAATGAGTGATGTAGAAAATAAGCAATGAACTAAAAAGCTTCTTGATCAAGGTGAAAGAGGAGAGTGAAAAAGTTGGCTTAAAACTCAACATTCAGAAAATGAAGATCATGGCATCTGGTCCCATCACTTCATTGGAAATAGATAGGGAAATAGTGGAAACAGTGTCAGACTTTATTTTTGGGGGCTCCAAAATCACTGCAGATGGTGACTGCAGCCATGAAATTAAAAGACGCTTACTCCTTGGAAGAAAAGTTATGACCAACCTAGATAGCATATTGAAAAGCAGAGACATTACTTTGCCAACAAAGGTCCGTCTAGTCAAGGCTATGGTTTTTCCAGTAGTCATGTATGGATGTGAGAGTTGGACTGTGAAAAAAGCTGAGCACTGAAGAATTGATGCTTTTGAACTGTGGTGTTGGAGAAGACTCTTGAGAGTCCCAGGGACTGCAAGGAGATCCAACCAGTCCATTCTGAAGGAGATCAGTCCTGGGTGCTCTTTGGAAGGAATGATGCTAAAGCTGAAACCCCAATTTGCCACCTCATGTAAAGAGTTGACTCAATGGAAAAGACTCATTTTCTGGGAGGGATTGGGGGCAGAAGGAGAAGGGGACGACAGAGGATGAGATGGCTGGATGGCATCACTGAGTCGATGGACGTGAGTCTGAGTGGACTCCGGGAGTTGATGGACAGGGAGGCCTGGCGTAATGGAATTCATGGGGTCGCAAAGAGTCGGACATGACTGAGTGACTGAACCGAACTGAACTGATAAACACTGGAGTGCCATTCAATTATATATTATACAATAATTTGGATATATATTCCTTTTCTATAAATTCTATATAAATAAATATGTATTAGTATAAAGCATAAATTATTATTGCAATATTTTTAACATGAAAACATGTCAATATGAATTCTAATTAATCATCACATAGAATGGCTTCATAGAATCTGTCAGCATTTATATAAATGTTATTCAAACAAAACTGAGATTTTATGAGAGGTTGCATCATTTATTTTGAATGATAAAGCAGTCCTTGAAAACTGATAGGAAGTTCACATTATTTCACTGTGACATAAATTTATATTTTTCATTTTTCTTTATGCAATGATAGTGTCACAACAAAGCTTTCTGACCTGAGGAAAACCTATTTTTAGGCAATTTATTTGGAGCTTTCTTATGTGTATACACACTTTCAGTCTCTATACCTTTACTTTGTATACCTTCACTTTCAGCCTATGTGTGTCCTTAAATCTAAAGTGAGTCACCACCAACACCATTTGTTAATGAGACCAACATTTCCCTGTTGTATATTCTTGCCATTCTTCCTCAAGATCAGTTGACTGTATATACATGTATTCATTTGTGAGCTCCTGTTCAGTTCCATTGGTCTATATTTCTGTCATTGTGCCAATATCATACTGTTTTACATTCTATAGCTTTGTGATATGTTTTGAAATCAGAAAGTATGAGACCTCCAGATTGGTTCATTTTTCTCAATTTTTTTTGGCTATTTAGATCTTGGGAAGTTTCATGTGAATTTTAGATTATTTTTTCATTTCTGTAAAAACTACCATTGAGTTTTTGATGTGGATTGTATTGACTCTGTAACTCTCTTTGTTTGTATCATACAAATATTTTAACAGTATTTTTCAAATTCTTAAATGTGGCTTGTCTTACCATTTATTTCTGTCTTCTTTAATTTTTTAAAAGATTTGTAGTTTTCAATGTACAATTTTATTTTGCTTTATTTATTAATTTTATTTCTAAACATTTATTTTTATGCATGCATGCTAAGTCACTTCAGTCATGTCTGACTCTTTATGACCCCATTGACTGTAGCCTGCCAAGTTCCTCCATCCATAGGATTCTCCAGGCTGGAATACTGGGGTGAGTTGCCATTCCTTTCTCCAGGGGATCTTCCCAACCCAGGGATTGAACCCATATCTCTAACATCTCCTGCATTTGCAGGTGGATTCTATACCACTAGTGCCACCTGGGAAGCCCCTTGTAAACGGAATTAGTGTCTTAATTTACTTATTGAATTATTGTTAGTGTATAGAAAAACAACTGATTTTTGTCTGTTGATGTTGGAGTCTAGCCTCTGAAATCTGTTCATCAGGCTAATAGGCAAGAAACCTATGTGGAATTCTTGTGTTTCACCCTTGAGGTAGAATTCCATCAACTTCAGATAGCCTCAGTACTTTTTTTTTCAAGATCCTCAGCTAATTGGATGAGATCCACCCACATTATAGAAAGTAATCTGCTTTACTTAAAATCAACGGATTATGAAAATATCTTTCCAGCAGCATCTATGCTAGTATTTGATCAAACAGCAAGGTGCCATAACAAAGCTGAGTTGACACATAAAACTAATCATCATATCCACCATCATTTATTTATAAATGTTTGAATATGTTACTCCATAACAGCAAAAACATTTAGACACTTTATTTGTAATTTTCCCTTGAAAGTCATATTGATTTACATTTGAATGTGTACTGATCCTCTGCAAACATACCAAAATATGTAAATAAAGTATGGCCTTAGTTTTAACTTTAATGTGATAAAATCCTCTCAGTTCAGTTCAGTTCAGTCACTCAGTCTTGTCTGACTATCTGCGACCCCATGAATCGCAGCACGCCAGGCCTCCCTGTCCATCACCAACTCCCGGAGTTCATTCAGACTCACGTCCATTGAGTCAGCAATGCCATCCAGCCATCTCATCCTCTGTCGTCCCCTTTTCCTCCAGCCCCCAATCCCTCCCAGCAAAGGAGTCTTTTGCAATGAGTCAACTCGTCGTATGTGGTGGCCAAAGTACTGGAGTTTCAGCTTTAGCATCATTCCTTCCAAAGAAACCCCAGGGCTGATCTCCTTCAGAATGGACTGGTTGGATCTCCTTGCAGTCCAAGAGACTCACAAGAGTCTTCTCCAACACCACAACTCAAAAGCAACAATTCTTCAGTGCTCAGCTTTCTTCACAGTCCAACTCTCACATCCATACATGACTACTGGAAAAACCAAAGCCTTGACTATATTGACCTTTATTGGCAAAGTAATGTCTCTGCTTTTGAATATGCTATCTAGGTTGGTCAAAACTTTTCTTCCAAGGAGTAAGCGTCTTTTAATTTCATAGCAGCAGTCACCATGTGCAGTGATTTTGGAGTCCCAAAAAATAAAGTCTGACACTGTTTCCACTCTCTCACTATCTATTTGCCATGAAGTGATGGGACAGGATGCCATGATCTTCATTTTCTGAATGTTAAGCTTTAAGCCAACTTTTTCACTCTCCACTTTCACTTTCATCAAGAGGCTTTTGAGTTCCTCTTCACTTTTTGCCATAAGGGTGGTGTCATCTGCATATCTGAGGTTATTGATATTTCTCCCAGCAATCTTGATTCCAGCTTGTGCTTCTTCCAGTCCAGTGTTTCTCATGATGTGCTCTGCATATAGGTTAAATAAGCAGGGTGACAATATACAGCCTTGACGTACTCCTTTTCCTGTTTGGAACCAGTCTGTTGTTCCATGTCCAGTTCTAACTGTTGCTTCCTGACTTGCATATAGGTTTCTCAAGAGGCAAGTCAGGTGGTCTGGTATTCACATCTCTTTCAGAATTTTCCTCAGTTTATTGTGATCCACACAGTCAAAGGCTTTGGCATAGTCAATAAAGCAGAAACATGTTTTTCTGGAACTCTCTTGCTTTTTTGATGATCCAGTGGATGTTGGCAATTTGATCTCTGGTTCCTCTGCCTTTTCTAAGACCAGCTTGAACATCTGGAAGTTCAAGGTTTATGTGTTGCTGAAGCCTGGCTTGGAGAATTTTGAGCATTACTTTATTAGCGTGTGAGATGAGTGCAATTGTGCGGTAGTTTGAGCATTCTTTGGCATTGCCTTTCTTTGGGATTGGAATGAAAACTGACCTTTTCCAGTCCTGTGGCCACTGCTGAGTTTTCCAAATGTGCTGGTATATTGAGTGCAACACTTTCACAGCATCATCCTTCAGGATTTGAAATAGCTCAAATGGAATTCCATCACCTCCACTAGCCTTGTTCGTAGTGATGCTTCCTAAGGCCCACTTCACATTCCAGGATGTCTGGCTCTAGGTGAGTGATCACACCATCCTGATTATCTTGGTCATGAAGATCTTTTTTGTACAGTTCTTCTGTGTATTCCTGCCACCTCTTCTTAATATCTTCTGCTTCTGTTAGTTTAGATGTTAAAAAAAAAAAAAATCTTCAGGATTGTTATTGAAAATATAACTAGTATAACTGAGCAAAACACCGTAAAGCATACATTTTGACAAAATGTATTAAAAATGAAAAAAAATGTGATTTATTGAAAGTGAATCTTTTAATAGGATGGGCTATTTTAAAACTAATCCATTTGTTCAGGATTGATTACTTTTTTAAGACTATTATGTACTGCTAAGATTCTATGACAAAATAGTCCATAATGCAGACTGTTTTGGATCATTAAACTGGCTTTCTTTTGCCAAGGTAGGAGACATAGGACATGTACCTTCAGTCTCTGAGTCAGGAAAATTTCTTGGAGGAGGAAATGGCAACCCACTCCAGTATTCTTGCCTAGAAAATTCCATTGACAGAGGATCCTGGCAGGGGGCTCATAAAGTGTCAAACGTGACTGACTGAACATGAAGCTTATAAAAGGGGTATTAATGATTTTAACTAAATGTATAATTAATAGAGAATATATGTGTCACTTTTAAGTACATTTGAAAATAGTAAGTGTAATAATAAATGAGTAGAGATGTTGTTTTCAAGTGATTTCAAGCAGCTCACTCCCTAATACATTCCAGGTATAGGGAAAAGCCAGTACAAAGCCCTGAACTAAAGGCATGAACCTGACGTGACTGAGGAAGAACAGAGACCATTGTGTTTTAGAAGAGTAATGGTGAAGTTGAATGATGGGAGATGAGTTTCAAGAGTTTATAGATCAAGAAGCTCTAGTAGGCTATTTTAGGGTTTTGGCTTTTATGAAGAAACTTTTGTGGGGTTGATCTGATCTAACCTGACATTTTAATAGGATCACTCTGGCAACTCTGTGGAAAATAGACTAAGGGCAAATGTGGAAACATGGAAGTTAGGAGGTCAGTCATAAAGATACTAAAATAAGCCAAGTGAGAAGTGATGGTGACACAGAGTGAATTGTTAGCATTGGTGATAGTGGAAACTGACTGGAATAAGTATGTTCTGTCAGAATTTACGGATAGATAGTGGAAACTGACTGGAATAAGTATGTTCTGTCAGAATTTACGGATAGAATATGATAGAAAGAGAAATTTCAAGAGTGACTGCAAATGTTTTAAAGATAGAATCTGAGAGGAGTGAATGACTATTAATTGAGAAGGGATTGATTTTAAAGGATGAATTTGAGGCAATATATAGGATTTCTGTGAACACAGGGAAGACAGAAATAATGAATATTGAGAGGCAATTAACCACAAACTTGTAATGATAAACTGGGAGAAATAATTTGCCATACAGGTGATAGTGCTCAGTCATGGCTAACTCCTTCTGACCTCATGGACTGCATGCAGCCCGCTAGTCTTCTTTGTCCCTGGAATTTTCTGGAAGGCAAGAATACTAGAGTGGGTTGTCGTTTCCTACTCCGGGGATTCTTCCTGACCCAGGGATTCAAATTCATGACCTCTGCATCTCCTGATTTGGCAGGAAGATTCTTTACCACTGAGCCACCTGAGAAGCCCATACATGTGATAGACAAAGGACTAATTAAAAAAGAATTCATACAAATGAATAAGACAAAAAATTCTGCCATTCAGAACTTGGAAAATAAAGGGTAAAAAAAATGTTAAAAATTCATTTTAAAGACAATTATATAGATCTACACAAAAGAAATAAAATGTTAATGCTTACATAAATTTCTTAGTGGGAAGTATGTTTATGAGTATATGTATGTATATGTATTAATGATTATATCCAATGGCAGGAAAGAGTGGTGAGATGAAATGAGCAAAACTTTACATTATAAGGATGTGGAGGATGTAAGTTCATTTAACCATTTTTATTAACTAAGAGCCTTAAAAAATAACTTTTAAACTTAAATTTCAATAATAATCCAAAAAAAAAGGAAAAAATTAAGAAAATTGAATTATCATAATTTATTTATAATGAGAAGAAAAAGGAAAACAGTATAAAGCCCAACAAGATTAATGCTAATTTATACAGCCAAAGACATACATGATGTAGATTTTCTGACTTGATACACCATTAAATATTATGATTCTGTGTAACTTGTTTCATTTCATATATTACAGTATTTTTCAGGGTCTTTTCAACACTTTTTTACTTTATAATAAGAGAAAGTACTATGCATTAGATTATGCATTATAGCATAATACCTATATAAAGAAGTAAACATTTATAAATTTGGGGGTTAAAAATTGTTGTACCAGAAGAAACAAAACCAAACACAAAAGAGGCTATTTGTCTGCCTACCTACAGTCTATCCTTACCATCTGAGGATTCCATATTTGTGAATTTGTTTACTCACTAAAATTTGTATATAGTTCCAAATCCACATTCATGCAATTTTCACACTCATACTCAGATATTTTGCTAAAGCTAGCAAAAAATTTGACTGCTAATGTATACATTTCCAGCTGATAGAAAGGGCAACACTCTGCCTTCTTCCAGCTATCATATGCAAAACCGTTATCCTTTTCACAATCTATTTTGTAACATGTTTCTCAGATTTTTTTGTGTTTGTTAGTGATTTTGCTGTTTAAAATGGACCCTAGTCATAGTGCTAAAGGTTATCTAGTATTCCTAGTGTAAGAAAGCTGTTATGTGACATGCAAAGAAAATAAGTGTTTTCAGTAGGCTTTGTTCATGTATGAGTAGCAGTAATGTTCGCCTTGAGTTTAATGCTAGGGAATCAATATTATACATTACATAATATATCTTTAAACAGCACCATGCCTAAAACAAGTTACCTACTGATAAGTTGATAGAAATGTTAGGAGCAGAGTTTGGCAGGAATCTAACCCTATGCTTCTAAGAACAGTTCTTCAGTATTTACCAAATCACTGTTTGTGGTGATTTTTTTTTTTAGAACATAACTTGCAATTAACAAGAACTTACTGTGTTTATTTAGCTGTCTACCTGAATTTTCTAGTGACAATAAGGTATTTTGAATCATCAGAAATTTAAGATGTTTTTCAATAAATGCTATTGTAATAACAACTTAATGACAGTATAGGAGCAGTAATATTTGACCTTATGCTTTTTTGATAAATGCACATTTACAAGTGCTTTTCCATTGGGTACTACATAGACAGGTTAGGAGCCAGTAGGATTTCCATGAAATGAGGTCAGTTTTCTTCAATGAATCATGAAGAATTATAGTAACTTTATGCCACAGATGAAGAACAAATAAATAGATATCTATCCTGAGTCATAAGGCCAACCTTTAACGTACTGCAGCCTTTACCATCATTAATGTTTCTGTTTATTGATAAATAGAAAAGCCTACCTGGAGTTCCTGGTACATTTGTGATTTGGATCCTGGAAAGCTGTCTTCTGGAATGGAACAGTCTTGATCATGTGGGAAAATAAACAAATATACAGCCATCTTAGATACTGAGTTCTAAATGCAATTACTTTCATCTGAACAATACTGAGTTCTAAATGCAATTACTTTCATCTGAACAACTACCATTTCCATAAGCTCTGAGTATCAACATTGTAAGAACTGCTTTGAATTAAATATGCAGAAGAAAAGTTTTGATAGGCTTACAATGTGGTAGCATTCTTGAATTAATGTATATGATAAGAATTAGACTGTGTAGAGTGAAAAATGTGTTGACACAGGAAAGATTAATTTGTATATCATGTGAATTACTGAAATTTCTGATTTATATTATTAGAACAATCCTATATGGAAAACAAAGCTGATCTCATCCAAATTGGCATTTTTGTTATACTATGATTCTAGTTTTATGAAGTAAACTAAACCTAAAGACCAGCAAACCTAACCACTTCAGAACACAACTGATAATATGTTTGTTGTTCCTGATAAAGTTGTTTTAATTTTCTTTGCTTATTTTTCAGCATTCATAACTGTTTTGGAACTTAAAACTTCATTAACATGTGGTATTAATATTTTCCCTAAAGATAGTAAAGCCATCTCTTCTGGATTCATTTATCCCATTTAAAAGTAACTGAGCAGATACGGGAAAAGCATATCTACAATTATTGGTGTAGGCTTCTCTGTCCATGGGATTTCCTAGGCAAGAATATTGGAGTGGGTTGCCATTTCCTTCTCCAGGGGACCTTACTGACCTAGGGATCAAACTCACATCTCCTGCATTGGCAGGCAGATTCTTTATCACTGAGCAACCAAGGAAGCCCATGCATACAATGGTATCCTATAAAATACTGCTTTTATTTTAAGATGTCTATTCTATTAAATTATAATAAAAAAGGCTTTTACTTTTTAAAGTCAGATGATAATCAGCCTAAGGGACTTTGCTAAAAAATTAATTCTCATGTTTCTAAAACAGAAGTCTCAACATAGATTTTATTCTCATCTTTGCAACTTTTAAAAAACAAAGGAAACTTGGCCAAGAAAAAAGAATTCATTCAGACTATGCCACAATTTCTTTCAGGAAATGTAAAACATTTATTAATTTACAATTATTTCTCAAAATAATAATTATATCAAGCATAAGCAAAATGCAAAAAAAAAAAAACAAAACATAGCTTTTACACAACAAAGTTAGTAACACCCCCCTCAACCAGTAAAACTAATATAAGAAAATAAAGTGCTACTTTCTTCTAAACAACAAATGTCACTGTAATCAATAGAAGCTTTTTAATAGTAGTCTGAAATGACACATTGCCTTGATACTCTTGTAAAGGTATTTGAAACGTCACCATAATCTTTCTGCATACCTATTGTTTCTTTTTCAATTTAGAAAAGAAAGGAACTGTTTAAAGGAGATTATTTAACTCTGTGTTGTTCAGGGTGAAGTTACAAAGATGACAGCATAAGACTCTAGAAAAATGGTTAATCGGTCTTGGAAATTAGAACATGCAAGAGCCGTTTTATGGACCAAAAAGGTCAAATTCAAAACAAAAGCACATTTTCTTTGGTGTCACAGAGTATAACATGATTTTATTTCAAGGTTTTGAAAGAAAAATAATAATACAGTAGATTTTTTTCAAATACTATATGTCAAGTTAAAATCCTAATGTTGCAAGACCCCACACTTAAGCTGTGAGAGTGGAACTGTCTATAATTATTTTCACTATTTAGCTCTCTGAGGCTTGTCTTCCTTGAATCACACACTAAGAGATAGGGATTTAACTCAATATTTGCAGCATGAAGAGAAACTGCATTTTCCACACATAAAGTTGGAAAGCAAAGAAGTGAAAACTCATCTCTATCTAATATGACTGAACTTGTGGAAAATGAAGTCCAAGAACAGGTCAGTGTCAGTATTATCTTGTTCATTTTTTAAAGGTGATTCTTATGACTTTCATGATGTGGTAAAACTTGTCAAAGGCTTTGCAATAGCCTAAACTGCCTGTTTCTAGGATAAATAATCTTGTTTTCAATATTCCTACTAAGTATTTTAGAGTCAGTCTGAAAGCAGGATATAAAACTAAAGAGAAATATGCTGCTTTATCTGACAATTATAAAGAAATTTTAGAGTGATCATAAATTCAAATTACAATTTTAGTGTACCAAGGAGTAGTATTTGCCAATGTGAGTGACAAAAATCTTGATGGACGGTGGTTTAACCAACTTCAGAGTCAGACAACTGGAGCATTGGATGAGTTGCTCAAAATATACATCTTCATCTTTCCACTTCACTGTTTCAAGAGTATAGGGTGCATCCTCATACTTGTATTTTCATGGTTGAAAGATGATTGCTTCCGTTCCAATCATCTAATGCTAAACTGAGACTAACAGAAAGGGGAAGGCAAGAGAGAACATGCTTCTTTGTTTTGTCTCTTTTTATAAAAACAGGAAACACTTCCTGCTAAACTACTCACTTCCAGTGGATACATACTTATAGACTATTGGTAAAGACACTGTGAAATGGTTGAAAAATAGACCAGGGATCTGAATTGGTGATTATTTGTGTTAGGCATAGGGGAAAAAAAGAGGGAGAGAGAAAAGGGATTTGGGCCCTGAACATCCAGTGTGAGTTATACTTAAATTAGAGTTTAAGTAACTCTCCAATGCACCCCGAAAGAAAACATAACCACTCAATAACCTTGCTCTAACAAGTTTTTGAGTGTGTCATCCCATTTATCTAAATGATCTTGTATCAGTCCCATTTCAATGAATAGGTGCTATTCACATAGATTATTTTATTCTGTCCAGTAGCTTATGGTGAACAATGTCAGATTTGTGATTTCCAAAGAAGATTTAGGTTTGGGACCAGGGACTAGGCTCGATCACTCAAGAGCTTTTGCATAGCAGAGTTTTATTAAAGTAAAAAGGGACAGAGAAAGATTCTGACATAGACATCAGAAGGGGGACGGAGAGTGCCCCCTTCCCTAATCTTAGCAAGGGAGCTATATACTTTTTTAATTCGTTATTACAATAAATCAAAACAATGTTTCAAGGCTGTAAAGACCTTCCTAGACCCACTCCCATAATTTACATTTTAAGATGGCAGGATAAGAACTAACAATAGAAAGATCTTTCCAGACCTATTCTCATAATACACATTTTAAGATAACAGAATTAGTCAGAAGGTTTACAAGGAGAAACTGGCTCAAGCAGGATACATTCAGTCAGTTCAGTTTAGTCACTCAGTCATGTCTGACTCTTTGTGAACACATGGACTACAGCACACCAGTCCATCACCAACTCTCAGAGTTTACTCGAACTCATGTCCATCCAGTCGGTGATACCATCCAAACCAGCTCATCCTCTGTCGTCCCCTTCTACTCCTGCTTCAATCTTTCCCAGCATCAGGGTCTTTTCCAATGAGTCAGTTCTTTGCATCAGGTGGCCAAAGTATTGTAGCTACACCTTCAGCATCAGTCCTTCCAGTGAATATTCAGGACTGATTTCCTTTAGGATGGACTGGTTGGATCTCCTTGCAGTCCAAGGGACCCTCAAGAGTCTTCTCCAACACCACAGTTCAAAAGCATCAATTCTTCAGCACTCAGCTTTCTTTACAGTCCAACTCTCACATCCATACATGACTACTGGAAAAAGCATGGCTTTGACAAGATGGATATTTGTCAGCAAAGTAATGTCTCTGCTTTTCAATACAAGATCTAGGTTGGTCATAACTTTCCTTCCAAGGAGTAAATGTCTTAATTTCATGGCTGCAGTCACCATCTGCAGTGATTTTGGAGCCCCCAAAAATAAAGTCTGCCACTGTTTCCACTGTTTCCGCATCTATTTCCCATGAAGTCATGGGACTAGATGCCATGATCTTCGTTTTCTGAATGTTGAGCTTTAAGCCAACTTTTTCACTCTCCTTTTTCACTTTCATCAAGAGGCTCTTTAGTTCTACACTTTCTGACATAAGGGTGGGGTCATCTGTATATCTGAGTTTACTGGCATTTCTCCTGGCAATCTTGATTCCAGCTTCTGCTTCATCCAGCCTGGCATTTCACATGACATACTCTGCATATAAGATAAATAAGCAGTTAAATAAGTTAAATATACAGCCCTGACATACTCCTTTCTGGATTTGGAACCAGTCTGTTGTTCCATGTCCAGTTCTACCTGTTGCTTCTTGGCCTGCATCCAAATTTCTCAAGTCAGATGGTCAGGTATTCCCATCTCTTGAATTTTTCAGCTTGTTGTGATCCACACAGTGAAAGGCTTTGGCATTGTCAATAAAGCAGAAATACATGTTTTTCTGGAGCTCTCTTGCTTTTTCAATAATTGAATGGATGTAGGCAATTTGATTTCTGGTTCCTCTGCCTTTTCTAAAACCAGCTTGAACATCTGGAAGTTCACAGTTCACGTAATGTTGAAGCCCAGCTTGGAGAATTTTGAGCATTACTTTGCTAATGTGTGAGATGAGTGCAATTGTATGGTAGTTTGAGCATTTTTTGGCATTGTCTTCCTTTGGGATTGGAAGGAAAACTGACCTTTTCCAGTCCTATGGCCACTGCTGTGTTGTCCAAATTTGCTGTCAACTTGAGTGCAGCAGTTTAACAGCTTCATTACTAAAATTTGGAATAGCTCACTTGGAATTTACCACCACTAGATTTGTTCGTAGGGATGCTTCCTAAGGCCTGCTTGACTTTGCATTCCAGGATGTCTGACTCTAGGTGAGTGATCACAACATCGTGGTTACATAATCCTTAGTACAGAGTTTAAGCTGACTTGTTTTATTATAAAATCATCATCTCTGGGTTTAAAGAAAAAAATATTTTATGTGACTAATAAAATAAAAATAAAATAAATCACATAAAACTAAAAATGTTTTATGTGATTAATTAATATAGGAAAAAAAATTGTCCTTTCCTTCTCCTTGAGAATTCCAGGACCCTATCTCCTCCTTGAGGGCTCCTAGACTTCTTAACAACCTACCCAGAAATTGACTCTCTCAGTAACTTTGATTTGAATAATTAAGTAATATTCTCAAGTTCTCATTTATTCAAGTATTTTTTAATCAAATACTACATGCCTGGTGATGGGGTTAATACTGTAATTGATTTGAAGATCCATTGACTTTCAACCTTTCAATCTGTTAGGGAGATTTTTAGGCAAATGAGAAATTAAACTGTCGTGCATATAAAGTAATTCATTTATTGAAGTTAGCATAAGATGAAGAAAGGAGAACATAGCAATATAACTAGCAAACATTATGGAATTCTAAGATAATAGAGTCAAATATTCATCAATATGATAATGCTGAGCTCTAAATGTTGGGAAATATTTGTGGAGATAGTGGGAATGGAGGAAGGATATTCTGTGATTTACAGTTAATTTTGTGGCAGGTTCACTCTGCCTTAGCAAAAGATTTAACTTTGACAAACGGGAGGAGGATACTGTCTGAACCATAATCATCTAAGGATTTCCAAAGTGATTTATGCTCTCTTTTCTTTGAGTTGAGAATCGCTATTTAAATGAGATATTATTTATTGTGTAATTTTAGCTACTTTTCAAGTATATTTAAGTTCAAAGCAATAGTTATTTTTCTTGGTCATGGGATATATTGAAGTTTTTAAATAACAATCTTTTAAAATATTAGAATCGTTTTTTAAGGAATCTCCACACTGTTCTCCATAGTGGCTGTACTAGTTTGCAATCCCACCAACAGTGTAAGAGGGTTCCCTTTTCTCCACACCCTCTCCAGCATTTATTGCTTGTAGACTTTTGGATCACAGCCATTCTGACTGGCATGAAATGGTACCTCATACTGGTTTTGATTTGCATTTCTCTGATAATGAGTGATGTTGAGCATCTTTTCATGTGTTTGTTAGCCATCTGTATGTCTTCTTTGGAGAAATGTCTATTTAGTTCTTTGGCCCATTTTTTGATTGGGTCGTTTATTTTTCTGGAGTTGAGCTGTAGGAGTTGCTTGTATATTTTTGAGATTAGTTGTTTGTCAGTTGCTTCATTTGCTATTATTTTCTCCCATTCTGAAGGCTGTTTTTTCACCTTGCTTATAGTTTCCTTTATTGTGCAGAAGCTTTTAAGTTTAATTAGGTCCCATTTGTTTATTTTTGCTTTTATTTCCAATATTCTGGGAGGTGGGTCATAGAGGATCCTGCTGTGATGTATGTCGGAGAGCGTTTTGCCTATGTTCTCCTCTAGGAGTTTTATAGTTTCTGGTCTTACGTTGAGATCTTTAATCCATTTTGAGTTTATTTTTGTGCATGGTGTTAGAAAGTGTTCTAGTTTCATTCTTTTGCAAGTGGTTGACCAATTATCCCAGCACCACTTGTTAAAGAGATTGTCTTTTCTCCAATGTATATTCTTGCTTCCTTTGTCAAAGATAAGGTGTCCATAGGTGTGTGGGTTTATCTCTGGGCTTTCTATTTTGTTCCATTAATCTATATTTCTGTCTTTGTGCCAGTACCATACTGTCTTGATAACTGTGGCTTTGTAGTAGAGCCTGAAGTCAGGCAGGTTGATTCCTCCAGTTCCATTCTTCTTTCTCAAGATTGCTTTGGCTATTCGAGGTTTTTTGTGTTTCCATACAAATTGTGAAATTATTTGTTCTAGCTCTGTGAAGAATACCATTGGTAGCTTGATAGGGATTGCATTGAATCTATAAATTGCTTTGGGTAGTATACTCATTTTCATTATATTGATTCTTCCAATCCATGAACGTGGTATATTTCTCCATCTATTAGTGTCCTCTTTGATGTCTTTCACCAGTGTTTTATAGTTTTCTATATATAGGTCTTTAGTTTCTTTAGGTAGATATATTCCTATTTTATTCTTTTCATTGCAATGGTGAATGGAATTATTTCCTTAATTTCTCTTTTTATTTTCTCATTATTAGTGTATAGGAATGCAAGGGATTTCTGTGTCTTGATTTTATATCCTGCAACCTTACTATATTCATTGATTAGTTCTAGTAATTTTCTGGTGGGGTCTTTAGGGTTTTCTATGTAGAGGATCATGTCATCTGCAAACAGTGAGAGTTTTACTTCTTCTTTTCCAATATGGATTCCTTTTTTTTTTTTTTTTTTTAATTCAGGTAGAGTTTATTTACAATATTACATTAGTTCCAGGTACACAACTTAATAATTCAATATTTTATATGTCACATTTAAAATTATATATGAAATAATGGCCATCTTTCCCTGTGCTATACCATATATCCTTATAGATTGCTTACTTTATGCATAGAAATTTGTGCCTATTAATCCACTGCTGATAACCACTAGTTTGTTCTCTATATCTGTGAGTCTGTTTTTGTTATGTCCATTCCTTTTATTTTTAGATTTCACATATAAGTGATATTGTACAATTATTTTTTTTTTCCAACTACAATTTTATTTTATTTTTAAACTTTACAAAATTGTATTAGTTTTGCCAAATATCAAAATGAATCCACCACAGGTATACATGTGTTCCCCATCCTGAACCGTCCTCCCTCCTCCCTCCCCATACCATCCCTCTGAGTCGTCCCAGTGCACCAGTCCCAAGCATCCAGTATCGTGCATCGAACCTGGACTGGCAACTCGTTTCATACCTGACATTTTACATGTTTCAATGCCATTCTCCCAAATCTTCCCACCCTCTCCCTCTCTCACAGAGTCCATAAGACTGTTCTATACATCAGTGTCTCTTTTGCTGTCTCGTACACAGGGTTATTGTTAGCATCTTTCTAAATTCCATATATATGCGTTAGTATACTGTATTGGTGTTTTTCTTTCTGGCTTACTTCACTCTGTATAATAGGCTCCAGAATCAGTTCTAATGAGGTGGATGAAACTGGATTCCTTTTTATTTCTTTTTCTGCTCTGATTGCTGTGGCCAAAACTTCCAAAACTATGTTGAATAGGAATGGTGAAAATGGGCACCCTTGTCTTGTTCCTGACTTTAGGGGAAATGCTTTCAATTTTTCACCATTGAGGATAATGTTTGCTGTGGGTTTGTCATATATAGCTTTTATTATGTTGAGGTATGTTCCTTCTATTCCTGCTTTCTGGAGAGTTTTAATCATAAGTGGATGTTGAATTTTGTCAAAGGCTTTCTCTGCATCTATTGAGATAATCATATGGTTTTCATTTTTCAATTTGCTGGCATTGAAACATGTATAATATATATGAAACGAGTCGCCAGTCCAGGTTCGATGCATGATACTGGATGCTTGGGGCTGGTGCACTGGGAGGACCCAGAGGGATGGTACAGGGAGGGAAGAGGGAGGAGGATTCAGGATTGGGAACACGTGTATAACTGTGGTGGATTCATGTTGATATATGGCAAAACCAACACAACATTGTAAAATTAAAAAAAAATAAAAATAAAATATTAGAATTGAAAGTGAAGTGTACTCTGATGGATAGATATATACATAGGCATGGTGAACATTTGGAAAGTAATGAAAATAATGCCAGATTAAATGAATATCTGGGGAAATTGTTTGATAATAGAAAAGGAAAGGCGAAACATGAGAAACTTTTTCTTAAGACTGTGTTTTACAATTTTATAACATATAATGGTGTTTGGCATTTACAATTAGGTATTCTGTAGTAGAAACTTTAAAAAAGATTTAAAATTGTTTAAAATGACAAACCTGTTTCTTAGGCTGGTTTCTTCTACTGTTCTGTAAATGTTTTGGTGCAATTGCAAATATGCATACTTTTTTTTTCTTTCTTAATGAGTCAGATTCCTCTTTCAAACCACAATCATCTCCAGAACACAGATAGTGTACTAACTTTTAAAATTTAGTAGTTCCTATTTTTAGAAACTAGTAGATGATAATTGGATAGTAGAATTAATAAAAGTCAACAATGGTTTTTGGTTCATTATCAAAATTTAGATACTTTCTATTACACATTGCAAATTTTGTAAATAATCATAACATTTTAAAGGATGAGTGTTGGTTTCTTCTTTTACAATATAAGACTTCTAGATAGAATATATAGGCATAGGATATACTAGAAATACTGGATAATTCCTGCAAAAGAGTATTTCATATGTTTAAATAGTCTTTTAATAGAGTATATCTATCCAATGCTGTTTCTGAAATAAACTGAATCCCCAAATGCTTTAAAAAATCAGACATTGAACTTTTTCTGTTGTTAATTGTGCACTAGATAATTCTAGTGATTCTGCATTTTAGAAACTTCATAATTACAGTTATAAAACAAAACAGAAAGCAGTTATTTTATCTAACACTTGTGTTTTCATCTTAACTCTGATTAATTAAAAGTCAAGGGATTAATTACTCAAAGAATTTAGTTCTTTTAAAATAAAATAGGTTTTAATAAATATGTTAAAGTATGGTCATTCAAAAGAGGTAAAAAGAAACTGTTGAATGTAAAAGGTTTTGGTATTGCAAAATTCAATCCTCTGTAAAGCATCCAGGTGTTTTTCTCTTCTTTTTTTTTTTCATCATATAGAAAAATAAAACATAGGAAAAAAAATTGGGAAATTTTCTATCTTGTATTTACTTTGGTAGAATGAATGGCTAGTTTTCCACCATATCTATTTTTAATCTAGGTACTCTGTGGGTAAACATTGTAAGTTTGAGGGATGTAGGAATGAATAAAGACAAATGTTCTTGTACTGAACAAGCTCATAATCCAAACAGGGTAATTTAATTAGCCAGCTTTTAGCCTTGCCACAGGAAATGGGAAAGCTGTAGAGTCCCACTGGACTTGACGGAAAGTGTTACTTCTAATTGAAGCCAAAATTTAGAATGAAAACCTTTGGGTTCAAAAATGAATAGTAGATTTGTGTGTAAGAATATTAAGCACTTTCCCTGGAACCATTCTTCTGTGAGATCTAGTGCAAAATGTTGGATGCTTTTGGAGTCTGATATAGTGGGTTCAAGCCACAGATCCATAGTCTACAAGCAGGTATATATATTTTAGGGATTAGCTAACATCTCTGTTTTCTCAGATCTGTTCTATGACATATTCAAAGATTATTAGAAGCCTTAAATGATAAAAGCTGTGTAGAGTGTGTGACAGAATTCTTGGCATATGATAGATTTGAAAAAAAGGTTTGAGGTAATCTGTATTGGTAAGATTTATTTACAGAGACAATTTGAAAAAGCAATAAGGAAAAATAGGATTTAACTACAGGCCTTGCTGATACTTTGTGATACAACTTTGGTCATACCACTTACAATGTCTAAATCCTAATCCCTCAACTGCTAGATAGAAAGTATAACACTTATTTAACAAACTCAAATTGTTATTGTAAGATCACCCTAGAAAAGAGTGAAAATGATTTATAAACAACAAAACCTAAAATTTCAAAAGCATCATATATTTTATTTGCTTTTTTCTCAACGCAGTGTTTCAAAATACGTATTTCAAAGTTATATCCATTTTCATTTCTTTCTTGATACTTTGTCTCCCTCTTAGTTTTTCTTCTTGCTGCTGCTGCTGCTGCTAAGTTGCTTCAGACATGTCTGACTCTGTGCGACCCCATAGACAGCAGCCCACCAGGCCCTCTGTCCATGGGATTTTCCAGGCAAGAGTACTGGAGTGGGGTGCCATTGCCTTCTTCTTGCTAGTCTGGTCTTAATTCACATTCTCACCCTTAATTCTTTGTTTTAATGTGCATTGATTTGTAATCTTTCATCTTAAACTAGAGCATACCTTCCAGGCATTTTCCCCTTATTTCCTCAAGGAACAGAACACACAACCCCATAAATGTGTAATACACCTATCAACATTCTCTTTCCCTGTTCTGTCACAGGAAATTCAGACTTCTTATATAGAGACTGGCAGCTATTTATCACAGTGATAATAAGAGCTAACATTTCTTGAGCTCTTATTATGTGCTAAGTAGTTTGCTAAATATTTTTATGCACAAATGTAATTTGATTCTCACAATAACCTTGTAAGGTTGAAATTTAGTCATTTAAATAACTTGCATAATAATTAGACCAAAAAGTCTGATTCTAGTTATTCCAGGGTTTAGTGCTTGAATATTACATGACATTTATTTTTAATAAAGAAAATTCCAAAACCATACTTGCCTTTCATATTGATGAATGAAATTATGAAAGAACATTAGGACAGTTTAATGGTATTTATTATTTTTAACTGAGTTATTTTTGCAACTGCATGGCATGCATAATATATGTTCTACAATAAAAACAAGTAGAATATATATTTACTCTTGTATTTACTTTTATTATTTACCTTTATATTTACTCTTATTCTCTTAGTCATGATGTTAGTTTTTCTAAAAATAAATTTACCTTTGTGAATATCACTCTAGAAGTGATTTCTTTTCACAGTTTTTATCAGCACACTAGAATAATTAACCCAGAAAACATTTTTATTTGTACTATAAATACAAATAAAGATGACATTGGATAAAATACAGATAAAAATCAGATTCTATCCAGAGGAAAACTGACTAGGGGTTATTATGTAAATATTATCAAGTAACAAAATTTTGTAAATATTCAATAACATCAAACATTTTCTAGGACAAGATCAGCTTCCATGTAAACCCTTTTTATTAATAAAAATTTCAAGGTTCTCATTTGATTTTCACTCATAGCAACCAAAATACTTTTTAAAAAGTTTGTATTTAAAAGTTCCCTGCACAGCAAAGTGCACGGCACTCAATTTATCTACCTAGAGAAGATGAAGGACTTAACTAGCCCTATGTGACTGGAAACTCAGGCTTTAGGAAGTCTCCCAGAAATACAGCCTGGTAAGCCACCACTCTGACTCTCATACTGTTATTATATAAATGCTATGTTTTTGTTTTGTTTTTCTAAAGAAAGACTGAAATTGGCTATTTTTCCTTGAGACAATGCATTTTAGATGGAAACAATATTATTTTTTCTGTCAGAAAACATTTTATCTAAGCACATTGAGTGCGCTTCACTAAATCAGCACAAATGGCTATAAGAGCAAAGTCAAACATCTACAAATCTAGATTTTATTAAAATAGGTCATGCTCCTGTAGGTAGAAATGTTATGTAGGCATATATGAGGTGGGAATAATTGTGAGAAAAAAATAAAATTACAAAATGTTAATTTCCCAATATAAAAATCATCATTTTAATAAATGCTTAGTAATTATGGGTAATAGAACACTGACTAGTGGGGTTTTGTTTTGTTTTGTTTTGTTTTACTACTATGTGTACATGTACACACACAACATGATAACATATATTACAAAATAATACAAACAGATAATTCACATAAAAAATCGTATCATTAATACATAGACCGATAGCTTAGTTCGTAAAGAATCTGCCTGCAGTGTGGGAGATCTAGGTTCGATCCCGGAGTCAGGAAGATCCCCTGGAGAAGGAAATGGCAACCCACTCCAATATTCTTGCCTGGAAAATCCCATGGACAGAGGAGCCTGGTGGGCTACAGTCCATGGGGTCACAAGAGTCGACACTACTTAGCAACTAAACCACCACAGCAATAAATAGACAGAAAGGTTTAATTTTGCTTATAATTGTAGCAATGAAAATTAAAGCTACAACAAACACCTTTTAAATTAGAATGCCATAATTAAATCATTTTATATTTATCACTATTGATGAGAATGTATGGGGCATGAACATTCATGCTTTATTGGTAATGTGTTAAAAATGTGTGATCTATGGAAATTTTTTGGAGAGTGGTTTATCGCTAGCCTGCCACAGTTAAAAAAAAAAAGTTTTTCCCTCAGTGGTAGAAACTGAAGTGATAAAACATTACTTTTACATTCTTAAAATGTTAAAAGATGTAAAGATCAAATGTGGACCAATATAATATTTATAAATGAAGTAATGGTTAAATACATTATTTATAAATGTAAAGTATAAATGTCCATTAAAACAATTAAACTGTAAGTTCTAGTATGGGAAGATTGCCCACATATCTGGAAATGTTCAATAAAACACAGAGTGTTGGTAATATTATACAGTTTTAATGAGAAAGGAAAAAAAAAATTTAATGTGTAGATAGTCTTAGGCTATAGTCCATGGGGTCACAAATAGTCGGACACAACTGAGCGACTTCTCTTTCATTCTCGGGTGTCTGATAAGGAAAAAAGGATGTATTCTAACATATATATACACATACACACACACACACACACATATATATATATATATATATATATATATAGTTTTGTTTTTTTTTTTATGTTGTTGTTGGTTTTACCATAACAGTTCAGTTCAGTCGCTCAGTCATATCCGACTCTTTGTGACCCCATGAATTACAGCACGCCAGGCCTCTCTGTCCATCACCAAATCCCAGAGTTTACCTAAACTCATGTCCATCGAGTCGGTGATGCCATCCAGCCATCTCATCCTCTGTCATCCCCTTCTCCTCCTGCCCCCCAATCCCTCCCAGCATCAGAGTCTTTTCCAATGAGTCAACTCTTTGCATGAGGTGGCCAAAGTATTGGAGCTTCACCTTTATCATCAGTCCTTCCAATGAACACCCAGGACTGATCTCCTTTAGGGTGGACTGATCTGATCTCCTTACAGTCCAAGGGACTCTCAAGAGTCTTCAACATCACAGTTCAAAAGCATCAGTTCTTTGGCACTCAGCTTTCTGCATATCCAACTCTTACATCCATACATGACCACTGGAAAAACCATAGCCTTGACTAGAATGACTTTTGTTGCCAAAGTAATGTCTCTACTTTTGAATATGCTATCTAGGTTGGTCATAACTTTCCTTCCAAGGAGTAAGTGTCTTTTAATTTCATGGCTGCAGTCACCATCTGCAGTGATTTTGGAGCCCAAAAAATTAAAGTCTGACATTGTTTCCCCATCTATTTGCCATGAAGTGATGGGACCAGATGCCATGATCTTCGTTTTCTGAATGTTGAGCTTTAAGCCAACTTTTTCACTCTCCTCTTTCACTTTCATCAAGAGGTTTTTTAGTTCCACTTCACTTTCTGCCATAAGGGTGGTGTCATCTGCATATCTGAAGTTATTGATATTTCTCCCAGCAATCTTGATTCCAGCTTGTCCTTCATCCACTCCAGCGTTTCTCATGATGTATTCTGCATAAAATAAGCAGGGTGACAATATACAGCCTTGACGTACTCCTTTCCCTTTTTGGAAGCAGTCTGTTGTTCTATGTCCAGTTCTAACTGTTGCTTCCTGACCTGCATATAGGTTTCTCAAGAGGTAGGTCAGGTGTTCTGGCATTCCCATCTCTTTCAGAATTTTCCACAGTTTATTGTGATCCTCACAGTCAAAGCCTTTGGCATACTCAATAAAGCAGAAATAGATGTTTTTGGAACTCTCTTGCTTTTTCAATGATCCAGCAAATGTTGACAATTTGATCTCTGGTTCCTCTGCCTTTTCTAAAACCAGCTTGAACATCTGGAAGTTCACGGTTCATATATATATATATATATATATATATATATATATATAACATTGAAAACAAATATTTGAAAATTATTAACTCACTTTTAATATGTAGAATTAGAAAGTGGGGATTTGAGGAGCTTAACTTTTCATATTATTAATATAACATTTGGTATACTCTTTGTTATACTCTTCCAGGATGATTTTAAAGTGAACAGTTTTTACATTTAATTTAATGAGTATGTTTAATTATTCTTAAGTAGATCAATGATGGTCCTAAGTAGCCAAACTGATAAATACATATATTTTCTTTAAAATTTTGTATGTTGGTAGAACTCAATTTTATACAGTCTTCAACATTAAAAAAGTAAATATTCTTTTTTAAATTGGAATGTAGTTGATTTTGGGCTTCTCAGGTTTCTCTAGTTGTAAAGAACCCACCTGCCAATGAAGGAGACATAATGAGACATGGGTTTGATCCTGAGGTCGGGAAGATCCCTTGGAGGAGGGCATGACAACCCACTCCAGTATTCTTGCCTGGAGAATCCCATGCTCAGAAGAGACCAGCAGGCTACATTTCATAGGGTACATTTGTAGCCTAACAGGCTACATTTCACAGAGTCAGACATGACTGAAGCCACTTACCACACATGCACACAGTTGATTTACAATGTTGTGTTAATTTCTGCTGTACAGCAAAGTGATTCAGCTATATGTGTGTGTGTGTGTGTGTGTGTATACTTACTTTTCATATTCTTTTCCATTATGTGTTATCATAGGATAATGAAAATAATTCCCTGTGCTATGCAGTAGGACTTTGTTGTTTGCTCACACTTTATATAATAGTTTGCTTCTGCTAACCCCAAGCTCCCATCCCATTCTTCCACATTTCCCCTTCCCCTTGGCAACCAGAAGATTGTTTTCTATGTCTGTAAGTCTGTTTTTGTTTTGTAGATAGGTTCATCTATGTAATATTTCAGATTTCACAACAAATAATAATAAATATTTTTAATCCTGCTCCTACAAAATAGTCACTATAAGACTTTTAAATATACAGCCTGCTGGTTAGACCATATATTTCCTGTATGAATCTCTGAGCATATGGCCTGTGCATCTGACTTTGTATAGCTTCTTTTTTAATTTTGAGAAGGGAGTTAAGAAGCAGTCAATGAATAGTCATTTAAAATATTTTAGTAAAGTATATTTCAGATATTCTTCCATCTCTGTGATTCTTAGACTCCTTATGGTAGTTTCTAGTATACAGAATCAGTATCTGACCTCATACATACTGATTTAGTTTAATCTATTATGGATCATTGAAATCTCTCTTTTTAATAACTAGAGAAAGTATATAAAAAGATTCTTATGCAGAATATAAAATATACCATTGCTACCCCACGTCTGAGGTCAGGGGTGGCAGCTGAGAGGAGCTACCCCAAGTCCAAGAAGCGGCCTCTGTCTGCACGGGCGCAGGAGGGCCGAGAGGAGCTACTCCACGTTCAAGGTCAGGAGGGGCAGCTGTGAGGAGATACCCCTTGTCCAAGGTAAGAGAAACCCAAGCAAGATGGTAGATGTTGTGAGAGGGCATCAGAGGGCAGACACACTGAAACCATAATCACATAAAACTAGTCAATCTAATCACACTAGGACCACAGCCTTGTCTAACTCAACGAAACTAAGCCATGTCCTTTGGGGCCACCCAAGATGGGCGGGTCACAGTGGAGAGGTCTAACAGAATGTGGTCCATTGGAGAAGGGAATGGCAAACCACTTCAGTATTCTTGCCTTGAGAACCCCATGAACAGTATGAAAAGGCAAAATGATAGGATATTGAAAGAGGAATTCCCCAGGTCGGTAGGTGCCCAATATGCTACTGGAGATCAGTGGAGAAATAACTCCAGAAAGAATGAAGAGATGAAGCCAAAGCAAAAACAATACACAGCTGTGGATGTGACTAGTGATAGAAGCAAGGTCTGATGCTGTAAAGAGCAATATTGCATAGGAACCTGGAATGTCAGGTCCATGAATCAAGGCAAATTGGAAGTGATCAAACAAGAGATGGCAAGAGTGAACATGGAAATTCTAGGAATCAGTGAACAAAAATGGACTGGAATGGGTGAATTTAACTCAGATGATCATTATATCTACTTCTGTGGGCAGGAATCCCTCAGAAGAAATGGAGTAGCCATCATGGTCAAAAAAAGAGTCCAAAATGCAGTACTTGGATGCAATCTCAAAAATGACAGAATGATCTCTCTTCGTTTCCAAGGCAAACCATTCAATATCACAGTAATCCAAGCCTATGCCCCAAGCAGTAACGCTGAAGAAGCTGAAGTTGAACCGTTCTATGAAGACCTACAAGACCTTTTAGAACTAACACCCAAAAAAAGATGTCCTTTTTATTATAGGGGACTGGAATGCAAAAGTAGGAAGTCAAGAAACACCTGGGGTAACAGGCAAATTTGGCCCTGGAATATGGAATGAAGCAGGGCAAAGGCTAATAGAGTTTTCCCAAGAGAACGAACTGGTCAAGCAAACACCCTCTTCCAACAACACAACAGAAGACTCTACACATGGACATCACCAGATGGTCAACACTGAAATCAGATTGATAATATTCTTTGCAGCCAAAGATGGAGAAGCTCTGTACAGTCAGCAAAAACAAGACCAGGAGCTGACTGTGGCTCAGATCATGAACTCCTTATTGGCAATTCAGACTGAAATTGAAGAAACTAGGGAAAACCACTAGACCATTCAGGTATGACCTAAAGCAAATCCCTTATGATTATACAGTGTAAGTGAGCAATAGATTTAAGCGACTAGATATGATAGATATAGTATCTGATGACCTATGGATGGAGGTTTGTGACATTGTACAGGAGACAGGAATAAAGACCATCCTCATGGAAAAGAAATGCAAAAAAGCAAAATGGCTGCCTGGGGAGGCCTTACAAATAGCTGTGAAAAGAAGAGAAGTAAAAAGCAAAGGAGAAAAGGAAAGATAAGTCTCAGAATGCAGAGTTCCACACAATAGCAAGGAGAGAAAAGAAAGCCTTCCTCAGCAATCAATGCAAAGAAATAGAGGTAAACAACAGAATGGGAAAGAATAGAGATCTCTTCAAGAAAATTAGAGATACCAAAGGAATATTTCATGAAAAGATAGGCTCGATACAGGACAGAAATATTATGGACCTAACAGAAGCAGAAGATATTAAGAAGAGATGGTAAGAAGAGGTGGTAAGCAAAACTGTACAAGAAAGATCTTCATGACTAAGATATCATGACTGTGTGATCACTCACCCAGAGCCAGATATCCTGGAATGTGAAGTCAAGTGGGCCTTAGAAAGCATCACTACAAAGCTAGTGGACGTGATGAAATTCCAGTTGAGCTCTTTCAAATCCTGAAAGATGATGCTGTGAAAGTGCTGCACTCAATATGCCAGCAAATTTGGAAAACTCAGCAGTGGCCACAAGACTGGAAGGTGAGTTTTCATTCCAATCCCAAAGAAAGGCAATGCCAAAGAATGCTCAAATTTCCACACAATTGCACTCATCTCACACGCTAGTAAAGTAATGCTCAAAATTCTCCAAGCCAGGCTTCAGCAATACGTGAACCGTGAGCTTCCAGATGCTCAAGCTGGTTTTAGAAAAGGCAGAGGAACCAGAGATCAAATTTCCAACATCCACTGGATCATGGAAAAAGCAAGAGAGTTCCAGAAAAACATCTATTTCTGCTTTATTGACTATGCCAAAGCCTTTGACTGTGTGGATCACAATAAACTGTGGAAAATTCTGAAAGAGATGTTAATACCAGACCACCTGACCTGCCTCTTGAGAAACCTAGATGCAGGTCAGGAAGCAACAGTTAGAACTGGACATGGAACAACAGACTGGTTCCAAATAGGAAAAGGAGTACGTCAAGGCTGTATATTGTCCCCCTGTTTATTTAACATATATGCAGAGCACATCATGAGAAACGCTGGGCTGGAAGAAGCACAAGCTGGAATCAAGATTGCTGGGAGAAATATCATTAACCTCAGATATGCAGATGACACCACCCTTATGGCAGAAAGTGAAGAGGAACTAAAAAATCTCTTGATAAAAGTGCAAGAGGAGACTCAAAAAGTCAGCTTAAAGCTCAACACTCAGAAACCGAAGATCATGGCATCTGGTCCTATCACTTCATAGGGAATAGATTGGGAAACAATGGAAACAGTGTCACATTTTATTTTGGGGGGCTCCAAAATCACTGCAGATGGTGATTGCAGACATGAAATCAAAAGACGCTTACTCCTTGGAAGGAAAGTTATGACCAACCTAGATAGCATATTGAAAAGCAGAGACATTACTTTGCCATCAAAGGTCCATCTAGTCAAGGCTATGGTTTTTCTAATGGTCATGTATGCATGTGAGAGTTAGACTGTGAAGAAAACTGAGGGCTGAGGAATTGATTCTTTTAAACTGTGGTGTTGGAGAAGACTCTTGAGAGCCCTTTGGACTGCAAGGTGATCCAATCAGTCCATTCTAAAGGAGATCAGTCCTGAGTGTTCATTGGAAGGACTGATGCTGAAGCTGAAACTCCAATACTTTGGCCACCTCATGCAAAGAGTTGACTCATTGGAAAAGACTCTGATGCTGGGAGGGATTGAGGGCAGGAGCAGAAGGGGACGACAGAGGATGTGATGGCTGGATGGCATCACCGACTCTATGGACATGACTTTGAGTAAATTCTGGAGTTGGTGATACATAGGGAGGCCTGCGGTGCTGTGATTCATGGGGTCGCAAAGAGTCAGACATGACTGAGCCACTGAACTAAACTGAACTGAACTGATTGAGGAGAAAATTAAATCATTAAGTTTTAGCTAAGAAAATCAGTACCATATTTGAGGACACAACAACAGATTCTCATTGTATACAACTTTCAACTTAGCCTGTATGTATTTTTTTTTCCATATGCTAAAATTTAACATAGTGTAGATAAAAATATATAAATTATTTTGATTTGTACCTAAGTTACATAGCAGCTCATATCAATCGCATTAAAAAATATGGTCTGTTTTTTTTCATAGGATAAACTAAAATTATTTTATCTCCATTTCTATAAACCAATTAAAGTTTCTGAAAGAAGACAAAAAATGTGAACCTCTGCAGTACTGAAAATGTACAAGATTGTTTGCCACACCATGTGCTATGTATAATTTGATTAGTATCTTACCACCTAGATTGCTTGAAACTGGCTAAATTACATTGACATTTTATCTTCCTTATTTACTGAGTGACATGTATATGGCAGAGAGGAGCTGAGAGTTTGCTTTTTCACCAGAGATATTTAGATTTTAATATATTTTAAGTTTCAATATATTTCCTACCAGTTCTTCTTTATGCAAATATAGATTATTGATTGCTTAAGGTCTCTGAAGAAGAAGATTCAGCTCCGGGGCCAGGGAACAGGCTTGATCACTCAAGAGCTTTTGTATAACAGAGTTTTATTAAAGTATAAAAAGGGACAGAGAAAGCTTCTGATATAGACATCAGAAGAGAGTTGGAGGGTGACCCCTTTGCTAGTCTCAGCAAGGGAGCTATATACTTTTTAATTGCTTATTACAGTAAATCAAAAGAATGTCTCAATGTTGTAAACATCTTACCAGACGTACTCCCACAATTTACATTTTAAGATAACAGGATTAGAACTCACAATAGAAAGATCTTACCAGACCCACTCCCACAACCTAGTCAGAAGTTTCTTAAGAAGGAGAAATATGTCCTTGAGCAGGATACATTGTTGTTATATAATCATTGGTACAGAGTTTAAGATGAGTTATTTTGTTATAACCATCAACTCTGGGTTTGAAGATTAAGACTAAGGAATGTAGAGAAAAAAGTTTGTCCTTTTTTCCTCCTTGAGAGCTCCAGACCCCTTTCTCCTCCTCAGGGACCCTGGACTTCTTATCAACCTACCTAAAAATTAGCTCTCTCATTATAGTATCAATATTTATATCAGATCAGATCAGATTGTTAGATAGGTAGAATAGGGAAAAGGAGTCCAAAATGGCAGTGGCTAAAAGACAAGGAAGGTCCGAGGACCAGAGTGAAGACTTCAGGCAGAACAAACAGAACAAACAGCACTCCTGGCTAAGCCCAATTTGCATAGGGCAGGCCCAGGTGGAAGAAAAAACATATAAAAGGAGGAGCCAAAGCGCTTTCTCTTGGACTCTCTATCTCCCGTGTGCGTGCGCACACGCGCTCTCTCTCTCTCTCTCCCTCCCTCCCTCCCTCCCCACGCACTCCTCCACTCTCTTCTCTTTGAGTCTTGGATTCTCCTGCTATCTTCTAAATAAAATGGAGCTGTAACACTGATTTGCCTAAGAGCTGTAACACAGTTTGTCCAAGACCCGAGAGCTGTGATGCGCCGAGGGCTTTAATGTCCGTTGCTCCAAATCTTTGTTGTGACGAGACAAAGAACCGAGGAACATACACTCGCATGACAGAATGATGCTAAAGCTGAAACTCCAGTACTTTGGCCACTCCATGCAAAGAGTTGACTCATTGGAAAAGACTCTGATGCTGGGAGGGACTAGGGGCAGGAGGGGAAAGGGACGACAGAGGATGAGATGGCTGGATGGCATCACTGACTCGAAGAACATGAGTCTGAGTGAACTCTGGGAGTTGGTGATGGACAGGGCTGCAATTCATGGGGTCGCAAAGAGTCGGACACGACTGAGCGAATGATCTTGTTAGGTAGGTAGAATAGGGAAAAGGAGTCCAAAATGGCAGTAGCTAAAAGACAAGGAAGGTCTGAGGACCAGAGTGAAGACTTCAGGCAGAACAAACAGAACAAACAGCACTCCTGGCTAAGCCCAATTTGCATAGGGCAGGCCCAGGTGGAGGAAAAAACATATAAAAGGAGGAGCCAAAGCGCTTTCTCTAGGACTCTCTCTCCCATGTGCATGTGCGCGTGCTCTCTCTCTCTCTCTCTCTCTCTTTCTCTCTCTCTCTTTCTCCCTCTCTTTCTCCCTCCCCATGCACTCCTCCACTCCTTTCTCTTCGAGTCTTGGATTCTCCTGCTATCTTCTAAATAAAATAGAGCTGTAACACTGATTTGCCTAAGAGCTGTAACACGGTTTGTCCAAGACCCGAGAGCTGTGATGCACCGAGGGCTTTAATGTCCGTTGCTCAAAATATTTGTTGTCGAGACAAAGAACCCAGGAACACACACTCGCGTGACATCTATCGTAGTCACGGCACCATAGATCTATTGGAGTCATGGCACCATAGAGACTCCTTCAGTGACCTTAGAAGTAAATGATGTCCCGTTGTCACTTTGTAATGACCTGGGCAGACCAAATCTTGGAATGATTTCATGGAGCAGTTTTTTTACCACCTCCTCAGCCTTCTCGGTCAGGGTGGGAAAGCCTTCAGTCTATCCTATGAATGTATCTATCATGACTAATAGGTATTTATACCCTTGAGAAGCTGGCGTCTGGGTGAAGTCCATCTGCCAGTCCTCTCCTGGGTAGGCCCCACGTCGTTGGATGGGCTGGGCCAGCTGGGGTCTTCGAGCTCCTTGGGGGTTGTTTAATTGACAAGTGGGACAAGAGGAGACCACCTGTCTTATAGTTGTTTGGAGGCCTGTTCCTCTGAAGGAACTTTCTAGTAATCTTTGGAGGGCCTTTTCTCCTAAATGAGTAGTGGCATGTAAGGAGTTAACCAACTTCCATTGGAGGTTTCCAGGCAGAAAAAGGAGTCCCTCCTTTTGGAACCACCCCATATGATCTTCTTGAAAGCCCTCGCTCTTAGCTTTAAGAGTCTCACCTTCAGTATATGAAGGAGTTTCTGGCAAATTTGTCTGTGGAACTAAGGTGGCAATCCCTATTCTGCAATCTTACCTGCCTCATCAGGTGCTTGGTTCCCTCGTGCCACTTCTGTGTTCCTTTTTGGTGTACTTTACAGTGGGAGACTGAAACCTCAGTAGGCAGATGAACAGCCTCCAAGAGTCGAAGAATCTGATCACCATATTTGATTGGGGAACCTAGGGTGGTCAAGTGGCCCCTTTCTTTCCAAACAGCCACATGTGCATGTAGCACCAGAAAGGCATACTTGAAGTCAGTGTAAATGGCTATTCTTTTTCCTTTTCCCAGCTCTAAAGCTCGAGTCAGGGCTATGAGCTCAGCTATTTGGGCTGAAGTACCTGGTGGCAGAGGCTTAGCCTCTATGGTCTCAAAATTGGAGACTACTGCATACCTGGCTCTTCTTTTTCCATCCAAGACAAAGCTGCTTCCGTCAGTGTACCAGATTTCCTCAGGATTGGTCAGAGGATCTTCTGACAATCCCTCTCGGGGTTTTGTCCAGTGGTCCAAGGTTTTTAGACAAGAGTGAAATGGGAGACAGGCCTCGGGGGTAGGTAGGAGGGTGGCTGAGTTAAGAACCTCACAAGGGGATATAGTGAGGCCTGGATTTTCCATCAGCATTACTTGATATCTGAGGATTCTTTGATCAGACATCCATAAACGGCCTCTCCCATTTAGGAGTTGTTTTACTTGGCGGCTGGTAAAAATAGTTTGCCCCCAGAGGAGAGTTTTAAAGCATCTTCCATCATGATTGCAATAGCTGCAAGATTTTGAAGGCAGGGGAGCCAACCTCAGGAAGTTGGATCGAGCCTCTTGGATAAGTAAGCTACAGGCTGGGGCTCAGATCCCAACCTTTGAGTTAACACTCCCAAGGCTATTCCCTCTCTTTCATGGACATAAATTTAGAATGCTTTTTCTGGGTCTGGCAACCTCAAGGCAGGTGCCTGAGTTAAGGCCTGTTTTAGTGTAGCCTCTGCCTTCTTTTGAGGAGTTCCCCACATCAGTGGGATTGAATCATCTTGTCCCTTTAAGCTTTCATATAAGGGCTGGGCAATTAGACCATAGTTGGGTATCCAGATTCTACAATAACCAGTTAGCCCCAGGAAAGCTTGCAATTGTTTTTGAGTCATGGGGGAGGACAACTGGAGGATTCCTTGTTCCTGATCAGAGGATAGCCTCCTGGACCCGTGTGTAATCTGAACTCCCAGGTAAGTGACCTTTGTCTCGACCATCTGTGTCTTAGCATGGGAGACTTTATATCCCCTTTTTGCCAAGAACTTTAGAACCTGAATTGCATGTCGTTGGGCACTTTTCTCATCTGGAGAGCAGATTAGTAGGTCATCTATGTATTGTAATATTTTCCCATTAGTTCCCAGGTCCAGATCTAGGAGATCCTGGCTAAGGGCCTGTCCAAACAGGTGGGGGCTATCTCTGAACCCCTGAGGTAATACTGTCCAAGTCATCTGTTGGTGTTTTTCTCCTGGGGCCTCCCACTCAAAGAAAAAAAGGTATTGGGATTCTTTAGTCAGTGGTATGCAAAAAAAAAAAAAATGTATCTTTGAGATCCAAGACTATAAACCACTTGGCACTGGGTGGGATTTCTCCCAAGATTACATAGGGATTGGGTACTGTGGGATGGAGGGGGACTACAGCTTCATTTATAATCCGGAGATCTTGAACCATTCGCCAGGTTCCGTCTTTTTTCTTTACTGAGAGGATTGGGGTGTTTCATGGCGAACTGGTGGGGACCAATAGCCCACAAGCAAGGAATTTATTTATTAAAGGCTGTAGTCCCTCCCGAGCCTCTCTTTTGAGAGGATATTGTTTCCGGTTAGGAAACCGAGTGGGATCTCGGAGGACAATGATGACTGGTTCAGCTTGGTGGGCTCGTCCAGGAATCCCCTGATCCCACACCTGGGGGTTAATTTTATCTTCCCATAGTTTTTGGTCCCTCTCTATTGAAGGTGTAATGGGTTCTTCAGTAGTAACCAGGAGCTGTAGAGCTCTAGGGGCTGAAAAACTTCCCATCACAAGGGTGGTCTCCAGTTTAGTGAGTATATCTCTTCCCAATAAGGGGGTAGGACACTCTGGCACCACCAGAAAATGGTGGGAAAATATTTGTCCATCCCAAAGAAAGAAACAAAGAAACGCTCGGGTGAATCTTTTAGTAGTTGCTTTTCCTTTAGCACCCAAAATGGTACAGGTTTGGGAGGAGAAGGCTCCGGAGTAGGAGATCAACACAGAGTAGGTAGCCCCTGTGTCAACCAAGAAATTCTCGGACCTATCTGCCACATCCAGTTGCACCCTTGGCTCCAGCCCCGTGATGGTTATCTGTGACAGGTGGGCTGGCTGGAGCGGGCCGCTTCAGTCCTCTTGAACCATCGTGAGGGTAGGCTTGGCGCTTGATCTTGAGGCTCTTGGGTCCCAAGGGCAGAGTGCAGCCCAATATCCCAGTTGATGGCATTTGTGGCAAGCCGTTCTAGGAGACTTGTCACGGTTTGGACACTCTTTGGCTCAATGCCCCGCATGTCTACAGATCAGGCATCTGTCTCGTGCCTTGTCCCTCAAGAACTCGGGGTTTGCCATAGGGCTTCTCCGGAGGGCGGCCAGCATCTGGGCCTGCCTTGTCTTTTTCTTTTTCTCCTTCTCCTGGGCCTTGGCCTCCTTCTCCTGTTCTCTGTTATAAAAGGTATTGGTGGCTGTCTGGACTATCTCATCTAAACAGGCAGCAGGGCCCTGCTGTTGTAGCTGCTGTAACTTAATTCTGATATCTGATGCACATTGGGACAGGAATTTGTCCTTTAAAGTCACCCGTCCCTCGTAAGAGTCTAAATCCAGGTTGGTAAACTTTTGGAGTGCCTCTTTTAGCCTCTCCAGAAAGGCAATGGGGTTCTCATTGGGTTCCTGAGTTATTGCTGAGACTGGGCACAGTCCCATAAGTAATAGGCTTCTTTCTGTTTCCATGGATAGACTTCCTTAGGGGTGAGTCTTTCTGAAGCTTATCCTACCCAGAACGGTTGCAACCTGAGAGCCAGGCGTCCCCAGGTCAGGAGGCAGATCCCCAGGCAGGCTGAGGCATGACATCCTCCTAGAGATCGAATCCCCAGGCAGGTTGAGGCGTGATGCCCTCCCGAGGATTGGGTCCCTGGGCAGGTCGAGGCGTGACGACCTCCTGGGACCCCTGGGACTAGAGGATCCCCGAACAGGTTGAGGCATGACAACCTTTCGAAGATCGATCCCTAGGCAGGTCAAGGAGTGATGACCTCCTGGGACCCCCTGGACTGGAGTTTGGGCGTCCCCAAGATGTCCAGTGTGACCAGTATTGGGTAGGATTAGGGGGTTGGATATTATAAAGTATTTCCCTGCCAAGGCCAACTATTTTCTGGTTGTCTCTCCAGAAGATTGTAGAGGCCACCTTGTGGGTCTGGATGGGGCTCAGGAAAAGAGCATGAAACAGGAGGGAAGGGGGCAGAGCACAACCTTTGAAAGAATGACATAGCACAAGGGTATAATGTAAACCAATTAAAATCAATTGGGTCCAAGATGACAAGTCAAATTCAAGTAAACCTTAATCCCCAATCTATAAGCCAACAGACACACCCAGAGGTGGCAGGATAACTCCAAGGCACAAGATCAGAAGAGGGAGGAGCAGGTGGTTCCCCAGAGGCTGGGATGATCCTCTCAGTCATTAGCATATGAATTCCATCCCCTCACAAAACCTAGCCAGGCCTAATATCTGGCCGAAGCCCTTGCCCTCAGCAATGGTTCACACCCTGAAGGGTGGCTTCTCTCTGGATCCTAACAAATCCACCTCTTATCACTTTGTATGTCCATGCATTTTTGCAATGAGACATCAGAGCCTGAGTTTCATTAGTTTTGGCCAGACTTGAGTCCTGGGAGAGAGCTGAAGGACAGGAGGAAAAAGCAGTGGGAAAAACATGCCAGGGAATCCCCTTCATAGCCTGCTGGAAAATTTGCTAAATATCTGACCGGTGCTCACAGTTTCATTGATCTGATCCTTGGCACAGAGAAGAGAAAGGACAGAAGAACCCCCACTGGCTTGGTTAACAGCTACTGGGGTTGAGCAGATAGCACCCTTGGGACATACTGAGGAGTAGCCTCTCCAGAGTCCCTCAATTGTGCCCCTGCCGCCCGCCTGTTTGCAGGAGGTTCGAGGAAACAAGAAATGAGAGATTGTAAAGTTCCCTCCAGCCATAGGAGTGAGGACCTCTTACCTTAACCGGAGGTCTTCTGGAATCTTAGACTAGGCCACGTGAGCTTTCTGCTGAGTTCGTTTTTCACTGTCCTGGTTTCCAGGACGATGGGCCTTCCCCTGCGCTGGGTTTCTTCACCTTCTGCTTCTAGCGCGGGAGCTTCGCTGAGTTGGGCTCCTGCTGTGCTTGGCCTCTTCCACGCAGAGGTTGTTTCAGCCAGGTTAAACCCGAGTCACGGCACCATAGATGTCATGCGAGTGTATGTTCCTCGGTTCTTTGTCTCGTCACAACAAAGATTTGGAGCAACGGACATTAAAGCCCTCGGCGCATCACAGCTCTCGGGTCTTGGACAAACTGTGTTACAGCTGTTAGGCGAATCAGTGTTACAGCTCCATTTTATTTAGAAGATAGCAGGAGAATCCAAGACTCAAAGAGAAGAGAGTGGAGGAGTGCGTGGGGAAGGAGGCAGAGAGGGAGGAAGAGGGAGGGAGGGAGGGAGGGAGGGAGGGATGGAGGGAGGGAGAGAGAGGGAGAGAGAGGAGAGAGAGAGAGAGAGAGAGAGCGCGCGCGCGCGCGCACACACACACGAGAGCGAGCACGCATGCACGCGGGAGATAGTCCGAGAGAAAGCGCTTTGGCTCCTCCTTTTATATGTTTTTTCTTCCACCTGGGCCTGCCCTATGCAAATTGGGCTTAGCCAGGAGTGCTGTTTGTTCTGTTTGTTCTGCCTGAAGTCTTCACTCTGGTCCTCGGACCTTCCTTGTCTTTTAGCCACTGCCATTTTGGACTCCTTTTCCCTATTCTACCTAACTAACAATTCCCTCCAAAGAAATCCCAGGGCTGATCTCTTTAGAATGGACTGGTTGGATCTCCTTGCAGTCCAAGGGAATCTCAAGATTTATATATATATATATATATATATATATATATTATTAAATGTTAACTATTAGATATTGCTTGGGCTTCCCTGGTGGCTCAGAGGGTAAAGAATCTGCCCAAAACGCCAGAGACTGGTGTTTGATTCTGGGTTGGGAAGATCCTCTGGAGAAGAGAATGGCTACCCACTCCAGTATTCCTGCCTGGAGAATTCGATGGACAGAGGAGCCTGGCAGTCTACACTCCATGGGGTTTCAAACAGCCAGATACGACTGATCAACTAACACACACACATTATTGCTTGCATAATACTGGGTAAATTAAAAAAAAAAAATCAGTATGAGCATCTCACCTGTTTACAAGATGTTTTTGGATGTCTGAGAATCAACCATGGGCTATGTACTTAAACACAAAAGTATAGGGAAACAGCTTTTTGACATTAGCCTTGGCAATAAATATTTGTATTTAACACTCAAAGCAAAGACAACAAAATACAAAAATCAGTAAGTGGGATTACCTCAAATTAAAAAGTTTGTAGTTAGCAAAAGAAATAATGAATGAAATGAAGAGGCAGCCTACATAAATAGGAAAATTTTGCAAACATGTATCCTAGAAATAGTCAATATACAAAATATATAAGAAACACACACAACTGAATAGCAAAAATCACAAACAACTCAACTACAATATAGGCAAAAGACCTGAATAAACTTTTTTCCAAATAAAATGTACAAATGGGCAAGAAGTATAGTAAAAATGTTCTCATCTCTAATCAGCAAGAAAATGGAAATCAGAACCACAGTGAATTACCACCTCATGCTTATGATTCTTACTTTTGTTGCTTTTTCTTTTGGTGTTAAATCCAAAATTATGTAAAATTTAAAAATAAAATAAAATTAAAAAAAAAAAAAAAGTCATTGCTAAGATCAGTGTCAAGGAAATTTTCCTTATATTTTCTTCTAGGAATTTTATGGTTTCAGCTTCAGTTTTTGGTGTTTCTATATTTGCAATTGCTATATCTTCTTGATGGACCCATCTATTGTATAATAACCTTCTTTGTTTCTTGTTACAGTTTTTACTTAATATCTACTTTGATATATTGGTTTCATTTGCATGATCTATGTTATTTCCTCTTTTCATTTTCAGTCTTGTGACCTTAAACCTGAAGCAAGTTTTTTGTAGGCATCATATAATTGTCTTTTGACTGGGTAATTTAATCTATTTACCTTTAAAGTAAATATTGATAGGCATGCATTTACTATTTTTGTTTTTGTTAATTGTCTTCTATTTATTTTGTAGATCTTTCATTCCTTTCTTCCTCTGGTGACCATTCAGTTATCACTTTTGGGTAGATGGTGGGATTTAATATCTTTCAGATGAGAGATGAGGGAGAACTTTGATGATTTTTTTGTTGTTGTTTTTTGGCAAATTTGATGATTTTAATATTTTAAGTCAAATGTTAATTTTCTTAGATGTCCAGCAAAATTCCTCAATACTCAGTAACGTAATACACACAAATCTCCTAAATATTGTTCTGTAAACATCATGAAGTCAATAGATCTTTCCCAGAAGATGTTAAAAACTATAATCACAGAATGGATTTTTGAGGTTTTTTTCTTTTCTCTTTAACCATTTATTATAATTTGAATTGTGCCATACAAAAAGGTGCTGAAGTCCTAACTCCCAATGCCTATTAATGTGACCTTTCTTAGAGGTCACATTATTTAGGCCATATAGAGGTAATCAAGTTAAAATTAGCTCATTGGGGTGAACCCTGATCCAGTATGATCACATCCTTGCAAAAGGGGTACATATAGACACAAAGAAATGCATAGAGGAAAGATAATGTGAAGACACAGGGAGAATGCGATACACAAGATAGGGAATTAATGAAGCAATCAGAATCTAAGAGAGAGGCATGTAACAGATTTTCCCTCACAGCCCTCGGATGGAACCAACCCTGCTACTACCTTCCTTTTAGTCCTCTGGCCTCCAGAACTGTGAGATAATTTTTTCCTAAGCCACCTAGTTTGTGAATTGTGTTAAAGCAGCCCCAGAAACTAAGACACCACCTCTAGTTTTCTTTTTTATTTACAGACTGACACTTGGATTCTCATTTACCTTCTGCCTTGAAAGTATGCAGTACAGAGAATTAGCATGCAATTAGAGTGCAAACTGTCATCATATGAGTGATACCAATGGAAAAAAAATAAGCTAATACTAGATTTTCTTACCTGTAATGCATCTTACACTTGTAGACATTTTATTTTCTTTCTTTAGGCAGCTGGGGAATGAATGAAAAAGATATTGGCCATAACAGTTTATAATCACCACATTCTAAATCACATAGCTGATTTTTTAATTTGATTCAATTTGATTAACATGATGGTTTATCAGGGAGACTTGGAAATTGTAGCACTGTAGTCTAAAATAATACCCTGGTCTTCTCAGAGATGAGGTATGATTTTATTTTATTTCTAAAATTCAGGTAAACTTTTCTGAGGAAAAAAAAAATCTATTCTTGGGTTCTTATGAATGACTGATTATTACAAAGTAGAATCTAACCTTGGAACATATCCTATAAATTACATGCCACCGAATGTTGTTCAAAAGTGGCTTCTTGTGGATCTTTGAATTGCTCAGTACAAAAGAACATGTTAATTAAGGCAGTCTCAGTTCAGTACACAAATGCACATAAATTATAACTCAATATAGGGTCAGTGAAAGGCTATTTTCTTGTTTTATACAATATTGTTACCTTAAAAACAAAAAAACAAAAAAATCAAACATGCAAAACTGCTCTTCAATAATTACAAGGTATGAAAATGGCCAACAAATGTGGAACATTCAATTGGAATGTAGTCATCTGCACTGAAAAATAAGAGAATTTTATATCTTCCTTTAGGACCCAACAAAAGTTTCTCTGATACACCTTGAAGCAAATGTTTATATTGAATATACACTTATTAAGGCAAGATCTAAATGATGCTTGTATAACTTGTAGTACTATTTAAAGGACAAAAGGAGAATACTCCACGGATAAGTCTCCAATGGACTTGTAATATTTTCCCTAATAAGATGCAATATATTTAATATCAGCATTTGCTAATACAACCTTGAACAACAAATAATAGGTATATATTTCTCTTTCTTCAGTTAAAAGTATTATTTCGAACTTTAAGTAGTATCTGTTATGCTTTGAAGTATTGTATAGTATAATAAATAAAAAAAGACTCAAGATACTAATGTGAGTGTGTGTTTGTGCTCAATTGTGTCTGACTCTTTGCAACCCTCTGGACTGTACATTCCTAGGCTCTTCTGTTGAAGGAATTTTCCAGGCAAGAATACTGGAATGGGTTGCCATTTTCCACTCCAGGGGTCTGTGTACCATGAAATAAAGGCACCAGGTCATTTCCATAAAATAACTTGATTCCACTCTTATAATTTGATTCTAGTCATAGGAATATGTCTATTAGGCTGTCTATATTTTTCTATTATTACACCTTTGATTAAAAAAAAATCTAAGGAGTCAATGATACGTGCTTCAAGGAGTGGTAAAATTGAAATTAAATGTATGACAAGTTTAATTTTGGTGATATTTCTTTATTATTATAAATGTTCTCAGAATTTAAGGCCTTGAATATATATTTGAAAATCTAGAAGATTAATAGGTGAAATTCATGTCAGATCTTGAGGCCTATTGATGAGAAGTAACATTTGAATTGTAGCCCATTTGGAAAGAAGCAAAGTAAGGAGCAGACTTGAGTAATTAAGTGTTCTAAGTTACACATGTGCATCATGGTGGTGGTGGGCAGATTTTCAGTGAGGTTAAAGTTAAATGAACATGAAAGAAGAGGTATCTAACCATTGGACAGAATATCCATTATATCATATACAGATAAAAAGGTTGACTGTCAGGCATGGGAGACTGACAGGAACAAGGCTGCCCCTGGATCTACTAAAGGATTAGATGGGAACTATAGAATAGAAACAAGAAATAGGAACCAAAATAGAAAGCAAATAGACTAGACCATCAACTAAGTGAGAATTGGATTATGGAACTAAGGGAGGGAAAAAAAAAGTGATGATGTTAAGGGAAAAAAATACTCTGACACTTGTTGAAACAGTAATTATTCCATATTATTGCAATAAAATTATTATGATAGGGGTGAGAAGTCAGAGTCAGTTCTGAATTTATAGCCAGCGGCAGAGTAAGGAGGTCAGTGGATGTGAAATTACTTAAAGGAGACATTAAAAGTAGAGGGATTTTGCTACACCAACATAGCAGGATTCTTGATGAAGGTAGGTCAAGGAGATCAAATATCAAGGATGGTGGGTAAAGAATTTATCTGACATTGAGAGTGACAACATATCTAGGATGGGGGATTCTCAGTACATTGATTTAGCAAGACTTGCTGAAACTGACATTGTCTGGGATGGACAAAGAAACCAAATGTCAAGGCCTACTTGAGAAAAGGCCTCAGAGGAACCCAATCAATGTTTGCTCAAGGAGAGTATTTGTTGGTGGGTAGGGTATGTGAAAGTAAGGCCTAGATAGGTAATATAATACTAGATAATATTTATTGAAAATTGAATCTGTCCAAATATTATTGAAAATACCTTAGTTATTATTAAATTATAATTAATAGCAAATTAAAGACAGATAATAAATAAAATAATAAATCATAATTATATAATTGTACAGTTTAAGATTTCAGCATTTCTAGGAGGTAGAGAGTAAGAATACACTTTTTTTTATCTTGAGGTATACAGACACTAGAGATCTCTTCAAGAAAATTAGAGATACAAAGTGAACATTTCATGCAAAGATGGGCTCGATAAAGGACAGAAATGGTATCGACCTAACAGGAGCAGAAGATATTAAGAAGAGGTGGAAAGAATACACAGAAGAACTGTACAAAAAAGATCTTCACAAAAAAAAAGATAATAACGATGGTGTGATCACTCACCTAGAGCCAGACATCCTGGAATGCAAAGTCAAGTGGGCCTTAGAAAGCATCACTACAAACAAAGCTAGTGGAGGTGATAGCATTCCAGTTGAGCTGTTTCAAATCCTTAAAGATGATGCTGTGAAAGTGCTGCACTCAATATGCCAGCAAATTTGGAAAACTCAGCAGTGGCCACAGGACTGGAAAAGGTCAGTTTTCATTCCAATCTCAAAAAAAGGCAATGCCAAAGAATGCTCAAACTACCGCACAATTGCACTCATCTCACACGCTAAAGTTCAGTTCAGTTCAGTCGCTCAGTCATGTCCGCCTCTTTGCGACCCCATGAATTGCAGCACCCCAGGCCTCCCTGTCCATCACCAACTCCTGGAGTTCACTCAGACTCACGTCCATCGAGTCAGTGATGCCATCCAGCCATCTCATAAAGTAATGCTCAAAATTCTCCAAGCCAGGCCTCAGCAATACATAAACAGTGAACTTCCAGATATTTAAGTTGGTTTTAGAAAAGGCAGAGGAACCAGAGATCAAATTGCCAACATCTGCCGGATCATCAAAAAAGCAAGAGAGTTCCAGAAAAATATCTATTTCTGCTTTATTGACTATGCCAAAGCCTTTGACTGTGTGGATCACAATAAACTGTGGAAAATTCTGAAAGACATGGGAATACCAGACCACCTGATCTGCCTCTTGAGAAATCTGTATGCAGGTCAGGAAGCAACAGCTAGAACTGGACATGGAACAACAGACTGGTTCCAAATAGGGAAAGGAGTACGTCAAGGCTGTATATTGTCACCCTGCTTATTTAACTTATATGCAGAGTACATCATGAGAAACGCTGGGCTGGAAGAACACAAGCTGGAATCAAGATTGCCGGGAGAAATATCAATAACCTCAGATATGCAGATGACACCACCCTTATGGCAGAAAGTGAAGAGGAACTCAAAAGCCTCTTGATGAAATTGAAAGTGGAGAGTGAAAAGTGGCTTAAAGCTCAACATTCAGAAAATGAAGATCATGGCATCTGGTCCCATCACTTCATGGGAAATAGATGGGGAAACAGTGGGAACAGTGTCAGACTTTATATTTTGGGGCTCCAAAATGACTGCAGATGGTGATTGCAGCCATGAAATTAAAAGACGCTTACTCCTTGGAAGGAAAGTTATGACCAACCTAGATAGTATATTCAAAAGCAGAGACATTACTTTGCCAACAAAGGTCCGTCTAGTCAAGGCTATGGTTTTTCCTGTGGTCATGTATGGATGTGAGAGTTGGACTGTGAAGAAAGCTGAGCGCCGAAGAATTGATGCTTTTGAACTGTGGTGTTGGAGAAGACTCTTGAGAGTCCCTTGGACTGCAAGGAGATCCAACCAGTCCATTTTGAAGGAGATCAGCCCTGGGATTTTTTGGAAGGAATGATGCTAAAGCTGAAACTCCAGTAGTTTGCCCACCTCATGTGAAGAGTTGACTCATTGTCAACTCTTTGACTCATTGACTCATTCGAAAAGATCCTGATGCTGGGAAAGATTGAAGGCAGGAGGAGAAGGGGATGACAGAGGATGAGATGGCTGGATGGCATCACTGACTCGATGGACTTGAGTCTGAGTGAACTCCAGGAGTTGGTGATAAACAGGGAGGCCTGGTGTGCTGCGATTCATGGGGTTGCAAAGAGTCAGACACGACTGAGCGACTGAACTGAACTGAATTGATACAGAGTTTAGATAAACTTATGCTTTCATACAACATGGAGCAACAGGATCAGAGTTAATATCCTGATTATAACAAAACAAAATAAAGACCAAAACAAAAAATGCAAAGCAAAAATGAGACAAAATATGTGAAACAATGTTTTTTAAAACACTAAATAGCAAGCAGGGAAGGAAAATGGACTACGAGTACAGAAAACAAGAAAATTGAACTGCTAGTGCCCCACCTTACTGCTGTGAGAAGTTTCTAAGCCACTACTTGAGACTATAGAAAGATCATCCATAATGATTGGAGAGTATGGTAGCTATCACCAAGGCCACGAATAGTGTTTGTCATTAGCTGTTTCGGTCTCACCTGTTTTACCTCAATTATCAAGCAGGTTCAACTACTTCCTCTTCACTGAAGGCATGGACATCCACAAGCTTCATTATGAAATTCCAGTATTTAGCACTATTTTAGGAAGAATTAACGTGTCATGGGTTTTTATTTCTTCCTCAAACACAAAAATCCATTTATCCTTTGTATTTATTTTTGAAATTTATTTTTGAACAATGTAAATAGTAAATATTCTAAAAGTAATGTATTTATATATATTACATTGGCGAATTCATAGAGAAAAATTTGTAGCCCCTGCATACCATCTGTGTAGGAGTTCATGTAGTGAATTTAGTGAACTAATATCATTCCACTAAATATCTTATTCTTAAATCTAATTAAATCTTTATCTTATATTTGATTTATATTTAATTTTATTTAGCTTAATATGATAGGCTTTTCTAATATGTTGGGCTTCCCTGGTGACTCACTGGTAAAGAATCTTCCTGCCAATGCAGGAGACATGGGTTGGATCCTTGAGTTGGGAAGATCCCCTCGAGAAGGAAATGGCAACCCACTCCAGTATTCTTGTCTGGGAAATCCTGTAGACAGAGGAGCCTGGCAAGATACAATGCATGGGTTCACAGAAAGTAGGACATGACTTAGTGACTAAACAACAATACCTTAGCCAGAAAATAATGTTTTTTCTCCCTCAGAGAACTTTGATTTTTATATTCCTGAAAGACCTCCTCACAGTGGAGATTGTGTCATTATCAAGGAGAATACAAAGAAGAAGGACACACACACACACACACAAACAATATATAATAACACTGGAGAGAAAGATTATGAGAGAGATGAAGAGAAAAAATGCACGAAGTTTTCTGGATTTCAAGAGTAATGATTTCTTCACAGGACTTTCAATTTGTCATAAAGGTTATCTGGCCCACCTTGGAAGGCAGACCTCCCAGGCCAAGCTTGACTTGAAAGGAATAGAGTGTTCATGTTATTTAGCAGTCTTGAAGCAGGCACAATGAGAATATATCTGATGAACATACCTTTAATCCAGACAGTCTTCATTTAACATTCTGTATGATTTTAAGGTTACTCATCTGGTTTTTTAACAAATAAAATTTTATTGTATAAGACTTTCTTCCTTACTGTATCTCTGTGTATGTGTGTGTAGATAGAGAGATGAAAGATAGATAGGTAGGTAGGTAGATATATAGACAGCTTTTAGATTCGCAAAGACTGTCTCTGATAAATGGTTGGACATTTTATTCCTTTTTAAAAGTTTCTCCCAGTAATTTATAAATATTAATAAAAAGAGTAGCATTAATACTACTGCTGTTAATCATAGTAGGTTAAATGGGTTATTTGCAGGAGCATGGTTTGCCATAGATATTTTTTGTTTCATATTCATAGATTCATTCAAAAATTTTCCAACAGGTATTTTTGAGGACCTCCTACATGCCAGACACAGTTCTAAGAATTAGATATTGAAGAATGAGCAACAGAAGAAAATATTCTGCCTCCATGAAGTTTACATTCAGGTGAGAGGCAACATATGTGTTTGTTTTTCAAAGGCTATGTGGATTTTCACAGTTTCCAAAGAAAGCCACTAAATGGCTATAGATTTTGCTTTTTATTTTCCTTTTTTAATTCACTGCATTCACTCTCCAAAATTAATTTTTATCACCTTAGTGTAGTTAAGAATCTAATCTTATTTTCATAACCTCTAAAATTTCCCAATAAGTGGTCATCTTTTAATATCATCTTTGCATTATTTTGTACTTAATACTTTATCCTTCAGTCATTTCCTGTATTGTTCCATGCCCTCCAAGTTCTGAAAATAGCTGGACTCATTTTGAAGTTCAAAATAGTCCATATACTCTAAAAACAATCCAAATGAAACAAACAACCATAAATATGTCTCAAAATATGATCCAATAGTGTCAGTATTTTTCTGACTCATGTTCTTCCAGGTTTCCAAAATTCACTGATATCATTCATGTAGATCAATGGAAGTTGTATAAGTTGACTCTAGAAATGCCTTGTAGTGTATCTTTGGTAGAGTTTCCTAGACAAAAAGAGTGTCTTCCTCATCTTATATATATATTAATATGTATTACTTGAAAGCCCCCCAAAAAACTTTCTCAGAGAACACAGGAATGTAGCTGAATGATGAACTCTTATTCCTGGGTACATTCTAATTCTACTTCTTGAGTTGAAGCTAAAGAATACATTTCAGAAAGTTTAGTCCCCAGACATGGTTTTCATTTTGTAAGTCCTGTGGAGTCACTGAAATCAGATGTCATAGGCTATACAGAAAATGATGTTTTCTCATACTGAAGTTTATTTGTTATACATAGAGGGAAAAACATAATGCTGATTCCTGAAAATCCAATTTTAGAAAGGGAAGTCAGGATGATTTGGATATTACTTTACTTTTTACAATATTCTGCAATCAGCATCAATAGATTTTTCTTTGTTATATGTGAGCATAAATTTTAGCAATGGTGCAATGAAAGCATTGAGTTGGACACACTAATGTAGTTGATTTATTCCATCACAGAGGAAGCTTTGAAAATGGATATGTGACGAGTCATGACAACAATGTTATTTTTGTCTGTGACTGAAGAGAACTAAATCATCCCAAGTCAGAAAGATTTTGGCTTTTAATTGCTTATTTGAATTCAGTGATACCCAAAAGTTACTGCACAGTGTTAATTATTATGGAAAATGACCACAAATTCTTTGACATTTCTCCTATTGAGAAATAGAAATTGGGCCACTTCAGTTTGAAATCAGGCAAATTTCCTGACTGCTCAGTGCAACAAAATATTAAGAGGTAACCACGTATATGTAAGGAGAAGAAAATGGCAACCCACTCCAGTACCCTTGCCCAGAAAATTCTATGGATGGAAGAGCCTGGTAGGCTACAGTCCATGGGGTCACAAAGAGTCGGACGTAACTGAGTGACATCTTTTTCTTTCTTTCTATTGTTCCTTTTGGAGAAGGAAATTGCAACCCACTCCAGTGTTCTTGCCTGGAGGATCTCATGGATGGAGGGGCCTGGTTGGCTGCAGTCTACGGGGTTGCAAAGAGTTGGACATGACTAAGCAACTAACACACACATGTATATGTATCTGTGCCCAGTTCTTAAGAGAATGGCAAATATGTGTTCCTTGGAATATTCACTTTATGACAGCCCCTTTTAGAACAGCTGCCATATTGTCAATAGACAAAATCCCATGCAGAGGTTATGTAAGTGCTCTGGCAGGCAGCACTATAAAGGTTTCCAAACACTAATAAGCATCAACTGCCACCATATTAGTAAGTTTTCTTTAGTGTCTGCTTCAGAGAACCTGTCAGATGGCCACTGTATCTGACCACAACCACTTGATGTAACTCAAAGGAGAACCACATAGTCGAGATTACTCATAGAAAGATGAAAGATAAGCTATTGTTTTAAGCACCTTGATTTAGTGTGATTTCCTTGCAGAAGAAGAGAAACAAAGCTTACTGCTTCATATTTAAAATATCTCCAGTAATAGTCTCTACTGCGTTGGTAAAAGTATTAAGTTGCCACAATAAAGCAAGAGAAGGAGAGTTTTTCTTCATTTCTGGTGTTTTTAAGTTTCATTTTCCAAGGTTCTAGGGTAGTACTTAATGCCAAGAAGCATTTTTTTCAAATATAAGAAATCTTTTATTGCTTATATGATTCATGAGAATAAAAAAGGCAGTTAATTTTTCTTAAATTCTTTAGTGCTAAAGCTCTCATTTTCAATGATTAATTTAATAATTAATTGCAAATAGGCAACAGCTCCAATTTAATGGAATCAAAACATTAACTTGTCTGACTTCTCATCAAATTTTTCCACATTCTCAAATACCTAACCTATAGCACTGAATATTTGCCAGGTTGTCCTTCTTCCTTCTAGCAATTCTCTGTAGCTAGTGTTCATGGATTTTTTTTCAACACTGAATAATTGAGAGTAGGACTTTTTAATTACCTCTGAAATTTCACTATATTTTCTCACCTTGTAAAAGTCTTCTAAACCATAGTCGACATGAATAAAAGAATTTATCCATTACTCATTTCTTTGGTTGTTCTGTTTTTTTCCCAAGCTGTGGACATTACTGGAGACCTTCTCACATTCATTTGGATTCAGTTCAGTTCAGGGCTCAGCCGTGTCTGACTCTTTGCAACCACATGTAATGCAGCATGCCAGGCCTCCTTATTCATCGCCAACTCCCGGAGTTTACACAAACTCATGTCCACTGAGTCAGTAATACCGTCCAACCATTTCATCCTCTGCCATCCCCTTCTCCTCTCACTTTCAACCTTTCCCAACATCAGGCTCTTTTCCAATGAGTCAGCTCTTCATCTCAGGTGGCCAAAGTATTAGAGCTTCAGCTTCAACAACAGTCCTTCCAATGAATGCTCAGGACTGATTTCCTTTCGGATGGACTGGTTGTATCTCCTTTCAGTGCAAGGGACTCTCAAGATTCTTCTCCAACACGACAGTTCAAAAGCATCAATTCTTCGGTACTCAGCTTTCTTTATAGTCCAACTGCCACATCCGTACATGACTACTGGAAAAACCATAGCCTTGACTACATGGACTTTTTTTGGCCAAGTAATGCCTCTGCTCTTTAATATGCTGTCTAGGTTGGTCATAACTTTCCTTCCAAGGAGTAAGCGTCTTTTAATTTCATCGCTGCAGTCATGTCACAATCTGCAGTGATTTTGGAGCCCAAAAAATAAAGTCAGCCACTGTTTCCCCATCTATTTGCCATGAAGTAATGGGACCAGATGCCATGATCTTAATTTTCTGAATGTTGAGCTTTAAGCCAACTTTTTTACTCTCCTCTTTTACTTTCATCAAGAGGCTCTTTAGTTCTTGTTCAGTTTCTGCCATAAGGGAGAAAGTTCTATACAGTCAGGAAAAACAAGACTGGGAGCTGACTGTGGCTCAGATCATGAACTCTTTACTACCAAATTCAGACTTAAATTGAAGAAAGTAGGGAAAACCACTAGACCATTCAGGTATGACCTAAATCAAATCCCTTACAATTATACAGTGGAAGTGAGAAATAGATTTAAGGGATTAGATCTGATAGACAGAGTGCCTGATGAACTATGGATGGAGGTTCATGACATTGTACAGCAGACAGAAAGCAAGACCATACCCAAGAAAAAGAAATGCAAAAAACCAAAATGGCTGTCTGGGGAGGCCTTACAAATAGCTGTGAAAAGTAAAGAAGTGAAGAGCAAGGGAGAAAAGGAAAGGTATTCCCATCTGAATGCAGAGTTCCAAAGAAGATAAAGGAGAGATAAGAAAGCCTTCCTCAGTGCATAGAAATAGAGGAAAACAATAGAATGGGAAAGACTAGAGATCTCTTCAAGAAAATTAGAGATATCAAGGGAACATTTCATGCGAAGATGGGCTCAGTAAAGGACAGAAATGGTATGGACCTAACAGAAGCAGAAGATATTAAGAAGAGGTGGCAAGAATACACAGAAGAACTGTACAAAAAAGATCTTCATGACCCAGATAATCATGATGGTGTGATCACTCACCTAGAGCCAGACATTCTGGAATGCGAAGTCAAGTGTGCCTTAGGAAGCATCACTATGAACAAAGCCAATGGAGTGATGGAATTCCAGTTGAGCTATTTCAAATCCTGAAAGATGATGCTGTGAAAGTCCTGCACTCAATATGTCAGCACATTTGGAAAACTCAGCAGTGACCACAGGACTGGAAAAGGTCAGTTTTCATTCCAATCCCGAAGAAGGGCAATGCCAAAGAATGCTCAAACTACTGCACAATTGCATTCATCTCACAAGCTAGTAAAGTAATGCTCAAAATTCTCCAAGCCAGGCTTCAGCAATATGTGAACTGTGAACTTCCAGATGTTTAAGATGGTTTTAGAAAAGGCAGAGGAACCAGAGATCAAATTGCTAACATCCTCTGGATCATCTAAAAAGCAAGAGAGTTCCAGAAAAACATCTATTTCTGCTTTATTGACTATGCCAAAGCCTTTGACTGTGTGGATCACAATAAACTTTGAAAAATTCTGAAAGAGATGGGAATACCAGACCACAGACCTGCCTCTTGAGAAATCTGTATGCAGGTCAGGAAACAACAGTTAGAACTGGACATGGAACAACAAACTGGTTCCAAATAGGAAAAGGAGTACATAAAGTCTGTATATTGTCACCAGGCTTATTTAACTTACATGCAGAGTACATCATGGGAAACACTGTGCTGGATGAAGCACAAGCTGGAATCAAGATTGCCGGGAGAAGCATCATTTGGATTAATAGTTAGGAATTTGATATGGAGATCATCCATACTCTCTGCTTTACCCATTCAGAAAATGAAAGCCTCAAGCTATCGTGTACTGTGGCCAAAGAATTATCACATCTTGAATCACAGAGTACATCAAATATTTGGCCCTTGAGATCATCCAGCAGCTGCCTCTGTCCCACTCTATTGACATTGTTACAGTTGTCATAAATAAGAGGATTAATTCAGTCATTTTTTTTAATGTTTCTCCACTGATTTGTGGGAAATAACCATACACAAATTTATTTTCAGTATTAGCATTTTATACTATTTAAATTTGTATAAAACATAAAGTTACATACTAGGGCATATCATACTCTTTAATAAATGTGAAACAACCTGGTCCTCTATAAAAGCTCTAGAAAATGTGTCATAATTCTCCTTCATTTCTGAAATGAGAGAAAGGTTTTAAACTTTTTAAGTTTCAGGCAAGTGATCCAATCTCATGATTGCTAAAAAGTGTGAATCATCATTCATTCATCCAATCAACAAATGATTTATGAGTATGTGTTGTGTATCAGGTGCCATCTAGGACAGGACCAACAGAAGCTACAGCACTCATCTTATTATCAAGAGTCAGGGAATAAACAAGGAAGTACAGAAACAAAATAATTTTATGTTGTGAAAAGAACTAACCAGAAAATAAGGAATTCTACTTCTAGCAATTCAGTGATAAAGGGGTGAACAGAAAATCCTGTGTTGAGAAGGAGGCACACACATGAGGGGTTAGAGGAAGTTATTTTAGGCAGCATGAAAGCAAGCTTTACCTATTTGAGCATTGACATCATGGATAGAGTGGGTATGAGTGAGTGAGTGAAGTTGCGTCCAACTCTGAGACCCCATGGACTGTAGCCCACCAGGCTCCTCCATCCATGGAATTCTCCAGGCAAGAATACTGGAGTGGGTTGCCATTTCCTTCTCCAGGGGATCTTCCCAACCCAGGGATCAAACCCAGGTCTCCTGCACTGCAGGCAGACGCTTTAACCTCTGAGCCACCAGAGTGGGTATGGTTTAGTGTAAAAAAGAGAAGAGTGTTTTGAAAGTTGAAGTACAAAGAAACTCAATCATTTCAGGGATTATATTCTATGATGAAATATTTATATTTCATTCTCTAGGCATCTTGATAATTTAAGAAAACAGACATTTTTTAAAACAAATCTCACAGTATATTTAGATCTTATCGTGTATATGTGTCAAGCTGGACCATTCCTATTGTTTCCTTTATATAAATAATGGATAGAGATGATAATAATAGATGATAGATATTTAGATAGATAGAGACCTAATGTCACTCTTTTATAGTCAATAAGATTGTAAGGTTGCTTAGGGAAGAACCAAAATTTTACATTGCTGGTATGGCCCCTAGAGTACAACACAGCACTGAATATCTGATTAGTGATTAATATTATTGGCCAACTGACTAAATTGTATACATTTTTACCAATTTTTTAGTTATCATAATTTTAAAAAAAATATATGACTGCCAGGCATTTAACTGTTCTTCCAGTTAAGTAAAGATCTATTTTATAGAGAATTCCTTGTTAATATATTCTTGGGAAACATTTTATGCTACCTTTTCCTACCTAGGTAGAAACTAATAGTCATGTGATTCGGGTTCAGCCAATTGAATGTTCCCTTCACAATTTTTAACGGCTCTAGCATATGAAACAACAAATAGGTACAGTGGGGCTCAAATTCATGATACCAACAGCTATAGCTACAGTATGCTGGCCATCTTCCTGGTTCATTTTGGTTTACATTCAGTTTTTATTTGGAGTGCTACTTGTCTTTCCCTTAGCCCTGATTGTGCAGTATTGTGATTCCCCAATATCTTAACAGTAAATGTCTTTGTTACCTAAGGTAACAAGATGTTTTCTATGATATTCTGGTTTATTTTAAATAATACATTAAAACAGACTAAACACTTATATATAATATTATATATTATAGTAACATTTATATTAATATATAAAATATTACACACCGTGTATACACAGGGGATTTTTTTTAATGTTTTTTGAGGAAAAAAATGCCAATTTTAATATTGCAGTATATTGGCATAAGGGCTTCCCTGGTGGCTCAGTGGTAAAGAATCCATTTTTCCAATGCAAGAGACATAAGAGACAGGGGTTCAATCCCTGGGTCAGGAAGATCCCTTGGAGGAGGGCATGGCAACCCGTTCAAGTATTCTTACCTAGAGAATCCCAAGGACTGGTGGGCTACAGTCCATAGGGTCACAGAGAGTCCGACATGACTGAAATGACTTGGCATTCTAGCACAGTATATTTTTACTGATAAAGAATTATGTAGTTTAAGAAGATATGTTATTTCTATGAAAGAAAAGGTAACTGTGGAATAGGCATTTAAGTTAAACATTTACTTAAATCTATATTTCAGACATTTAAAGAAACAAATCTTGATCCTATGCTAATAAAATATTTGAATGCATTTTGTTTTTATTAATACTTAGTGAAGCATATAGGAGCCATCAGTTGTTAGTCAACTAAAATACTGGGTATCAATGATGAGACAGAAAAAGTATGGACCTTTCATTCCATCCCCACTGATCTACTTCTTTTCTCTGACATATATTTTTCACCCTATGAATTTCTTCATGCAAATTTCTATCACTCCTGTCTATAAAGTTCCTCTTAAACCAGCTAGGAGCAGATGAATTCTCATCTTCTTCTGTAGAATTTCTTTGACAGCTAGAATTGAGCACTATAAAGTCAGAACTCATTTGGCACTTTTAATTTTTCATGTCAATTTGCAAGTATGATAAGATTGGTATTTCTGAGTCACCAGATAGAATACAAGCCCAGCTGGGGGAGACATTATGTCTTATTTTTTTTTTTTTTTTTTTTGGTTTCCATTTGCATGGGTTTTTCAAAAATTTAATATGATTGCTGGAAAGATGTCTATAGACCTAGAAGAACACTAAGACATAAGACTAGTTTGAAAATATAAAAGTTATTGGGTGACATTGTTATATAAAGCAGAATACACTGTTCACAAGACCCATTTTCTCTGACCTTCAAGTCTACACAAATTTTCCCATTGCTTCTAATAATACCTGAGTAGAAAGAAGATCTTATTTTGTTTGGCTTTATTCTGCTCCCAGGGATTTTTATGCAGTTCTCTGCCTTCTCTGCTCTGAAAAGTGACAACCTACTTGCCCATTTCTAAGTGCAGGTAATAGATCACAACTCCTGCCTAGTCCTGAGCAAGTACTTAAAAACTGAGTGAATCAAAGCCAATTTCACCAGCTTTCCAGCCTTCAAAAGGTCCAGGTTTCAGCCTTGCCTGAGGCCGTTTCTGGATCAGGAAGTTTAGTACAGTATCTTTTCCATATTAGGAGTGACACATTTGTAGGTTAAGTCAAAGATAATATGTATTGGCAGTGATTTCTGAAAGTTTGTTTCACAGTGTACTACTGCATACTTTCTGATTTACTTTATAATTCTCCCTTGGCAATATCAAGTTGGTTGTTCCCAACATAATAGGAAGCAGACTATTAAGGTTCCCATTTTCACTGTCTATCTTTTTTTACTCCCAAGCACAATTTAACTTTTTCTGGTTAGGCTCTGAATTTTTATTATAGATAATAATAGTAAAAATGTATATATATGTGCAGGTGGCAAGGACCTGACTATGCTTTGGTGGACTTAAGATAACAGAAATATTGATCAATGGAATAAAATAGAAAGCCCAGAGATAAATCCACGCACATATGGACACCTTATCTTCGACAAAGGAGGCAAGAATATACAATGGATTAAAGACAATCTCTTTAACAAGTGGTGATGGGAAATCTGGTCAACCACTTGTAAAAGAATGAAACTGGACCACTTTCTAACACCATACACAAAAATAAACTCAAAATGGATTAAAGATCTAAACATAAGACCAGAAACTATAAAACTCCTAGAGGAGATCATAGGCAAAACACTCTCCGACATACATCACAGCAGGATCCTCTATGACCCACCTCCCAGAATATTGGAAATAAAAGCAAAAATAAACAAATGGGACCTAATTAAACTTAAAAGCTTCTGCACATCAAAGGCAACTATTAGCAAGGTGAAAAGACAGCCTTCAGAATGGGAGAAAATAATAGCAAATGAAGCAACCGACAAACAACTAATCTCAAAAATATACAAGCAACTCCTACAGCTCAACTCCAGAAAAATAAACGACCCAATCAAAAAATGGGCCAAAGAACTAAATAGACATTTCTCCAAAAAAGACATACAGATGGCTAACAAACACATGAAAAGATGCTCAACATCACTCATTATCAGAGAAATGCAAATCAAAACCACCATGAGGCACCATTTCACACCAGTCAGAATGGCTGCAATCCAAAAGTCTACAAATAATAAATGCTGGAGAGGGTGTGGAGAAAAGGGAACCCTCTTACACTGTTGGTGGGAATGCAAACTAGTACAGCCACTATGGAGAACAGTGTGGAGATTCCTTAAAAAACTGGAAATAGAACTGCCTTATGATCCAGCAACCCCACTGCTGGGCATACACACTGAGGAAACCAGAAGGGAAAGAGACACGTGTACCCCAATGTTCATCGCAGCACTGTTTATAATAGCCAAGACATGGAAGCAACCTAGATGTCCATCAGCAGATGAATGGATAAGAAAGCTGTGGTCCATATACACAATGGAGTATTACTCAGCCATTAAAAAGAATACATTTGAATCAGTTCTAATGAGATGGATGAAACTGGAGCCTATTATACAGAGTGAAGTAAGCCAGAAGGAAAAACATAAATACAGTATACTAACGCATATATATGGAATTTAGAAAGATGGTAACAATAACCCGGTGTACGAGACAGCAAAAGAGACACTGATGTATAGAACAGTCTTATGGACTCTGTGGGAGAGGGAGAGGGTGGGAAGATTTGGGAGAATGGCAATGAAACATGTAAAATATCATGTAGGAAACGAGTTGCCAGTCCAGGTTCGATGCATGATGCTGGATGCTTGGGGCTGGTGCACTGGGACGGCCCAGAGGGATGGTATGGGGAGGGAGGAGGGAGGAGGGTTCGGGATGGGGAACACATGTATACCTGTGGCGGATTCATTTTGATATTTGGCAAAACTAATACAATTATGTAAAGTTTAAAAATAAAATAAAATTAGAGGAAAAAAAAAAAGATAATACATAACTTGAAAGATGGAGAGAATATGTACATTAATTTCCTAGGCTACTGTAACAAATTACCATATACCAGCTAGCTTAAAAACAATGCAGATTGGTTTTCTCACAATTCAGGAGACTCTAAAACTGAAATTAAGGTGTTGATGGGGTCATGGTCTCTCTAAAGGATCTTCTGCTGCTGCTGCCACTAAGTCGCTTCAGTCATGTCCAACTCTGTGCGACCCCAGAGATGGCAGCCCACCAGGCTCCCCCATCCCTGGGATTCTCCAGGCAAGAACACCGGAGTGGGTTGCCATTTCCTTCTCCAAGGCGTGAAAGTAAAAAGTGAAAATGAAGTCGCTCAATCATCTCCGACCCTTAGCGACCACATGAACTGCAGCCCACCAGGCTCCTCCATCCATGGGATTTTCCAGGCAAAAGTACTGAAGCTCGAAAGGGTCTCTTGTTGGATTCTGATAATTGCCAATGATCTGTGATTCCTTAGTTTGTAGACACATCATTCTAATCTCTGCCTATCTTGTCATGTGGTTTTCCTTCATGTGTGTTTCTTTGCTTCTTTATAAGGACATCTTCATATTAGATTTAAGAATCACCTTAATCCAGTATGCCCTCATCTTAACTAAATCCATTTGGAAAGACTCAATGTCCAAATAAGGTCACACTAATAGGTACAGGGGTTAGGATTTAACATATGCTTTCTGGGGACACAATTCTACAAGAAATGATAACAAGGAAAGGAAGAAAGGGAGTGAGGGAGGCAGAAAGTACTGTGGAAGAAAATTGTAAAGGAAAATGTACTTTCACTTGTTGGGAATTATTTTTAATCTGAATTGTTTTCAGTTAATGTTTTGGAGAGGGAGACGTGTTTTTAAGCAGTTAAGGTGCATTACAGATTAGGAAAGTGGAGGATTTAAATTCCTAACCTGCATGGTGCTCTTTTGGAGAAGAGAAAAGGAACTTGAGTTTTTATGGCTCATTCCCTCAGGATATTGTGCATCACCAAAATCATACTTAGAATTCAGAAAATACACTTTAAATAACAAAAATTCACAAGTTAATTAATACACAGTTTATGAATGTGTGCTACTGTTATAAATGGTACTCTGAGTAAAATTGTATTAATTTTCCCTTTTGAATTTTCAAAAACAAGCTATTTCTTTTCATTTTAACTTCATAAAATATTGGGCTTCCCTGGTGGCTCAGCTGGTAAAGAATCTGTTTGCAATGTGGGAGATCTGGGTTTGATCTCTGAGTTGGGAAGATCCCCTGGAAAAGTGAAAGGCTACCCCTTCCAGTATTCTGGCCTGGAGAATTCCATGGACTGTATAGTCCATCGGGGTTGCAAAAGAGTCATGTATAACTGAGTGATTTTCACTTTCATAAAGTATTGGATTGGAAAATACCTAGAAATTTTTTAAAAATTATAATAGCCTGATAGTATTAGAGCAAACTTACAAAATAGAGAATTAAAATAATACCACCTGCATTTCTATCATTTAAACACAGATACTATCTCAGTGGCACTCATCTCACACACTAGTAAAGTAATGCTCAAAATTCTCCAAGCAAGGCTTCAGCAATATATGAACCGTGAACTTCCAGATATTCAAGCTGGTTTTAGAAAAGGAAGAGGAAACAGAGATCAAAGTGCCAACATCTGCTGGATCATCGAAAAAGCAAGAGAGTTCCAGAAAAAAAAAACATCTATTTCTGCTTTATTGACTATGCCAAAGCCTTTGACTGTGTGGATCACAATAAACTGTGGAAAATTCTGAAACAGATGGGAATGCCAGACCACCTGACCTGCCTCTTGAGACACCTGTATGCAGGTCAGGAAACAACAGTTAGAACTGGACATGGAACAACAGATTGGTTCCAAATAGGGAAAGGAGTACTTCAAGGCTGTATATTGTTACCCTGCTTATATAACTTCTATGCAGAGTATATCATGAGAATTGCTGGGCTGGAAGAAGCACAAGTTGGAATCAAGATTGCTGGGAGAAATATCAATAACCTCAGATATGCAGATGATAGCATTCTTATGGTAGCAAGTGAAGAGGAAATAAAAAGCCTCTTGATGAAAGTGAATGAGGAAACTGAAAAACTTGGCTTAAAGCTCAACATTCAGAAAACCAAGATCATGGCATCCGGTCCCATCACTTCATGGGAAATAGAATGGGAAACAGTGCCAGACTTTATTTTTTTGGGCTCCAAAATCACTACAGATGGTGACTGCAGCCATGAAATTAAATGACGCTTACTCCTTGGAAGGAAAGTTATGACCAACCTAGATAGCATATTCAAAAGCAGAGACATTACTTTGCCAACAAAGGTCCATCTAGCCAAAGCTATGGTTTTTCCATTGGTCATGTATGGATGTGAGAGTTGTACTACAAAGAAAGCTGAGCCCCAAAGAATTGATGCTTTTGAACTGTGGTGCTGTAGAAGACTCTTGCGAGTCTCTCAGACTGCAAGGAGGTCCAACCGTCCATCCTAAAGGACATAAGTTCTGGATGTTCATTGGAAGGACTGATGCGGAAGCTGAAACTCCAATAATTTGGCCACCTCATGCGAAGAGTTGACTCAGTGGAAAAGACTCCTTTGCTGGGAGGGATTGGGGGCAGGAGGAGAAGGGGATGACAGAGGATGAGATTGCTGGATGGCATCACTGACTTGATGGATGTGAGTCTGAGTGAACTCTGGGAGTTGGTGATGGACAGGGAGGCCTGGCGTGCTGTGATTCATGGGGTCACAAAGAGTCGGACATGACTGAGAGACTGAACTGAACTATCTCAATTACATGATATTTGATATCATTTTTAAAAATATATACATATTCTAAAGTAGTGGTCTCAAGGTTTTTTTATTTATTTCTAAGTGTAACTATAGATTTTAAACTCCAGATTATTTTATGGCTGCTGCTGCTAAGTTGCTTCAGTCGTGTCCGACTCTGTGCAACCCCACAGACAGCAGCCCACCAAGATCCCCCGTCCCTGGGATTCTCCAGGCAAGAACACTGGAGTGGGTTGCCATTTCCTTCTCCAATGCATGAAAGTGAAAAGTTAAAGTGAAGTCGCTGAGTCATGTCTGACTCTTAGCAACCCCATGGACTGCAGCCTACCAGGCTCCTCTGTCCATGGGATTTTCCAGGCAAGAGTACTGGAGTGGGGTGCCATTGTCTTCTCTGATTTTATGACATTAAGTATAATTTTGTGTTTATACTGTTAAAATTTAGGGAAAAAGGCAAAGTAGACTTCACATTTATTCATTTTACTTTTATTCTAGTTTGTAAAGTTTCCAATTTTTAAAACTTTTATATAATAAACCAACATATTTATATTTTAGTTATCAAATGAAGGAATGACATTTGTAAGTAATTTGAAATTCTGATATTTTGTTCCCTCTTATAGGTTGTTTCTACAAAAAGATATTTAATTTCTTTAACCATATGCTTTTCTATTTTTTATCTTCTTACATAAAACAAGAATGCTCAGCTGATCTTAGTTTCATGTTTAAAAAATATTTTTAGTTTTATGGTTTTCAATAGGTGACATCTTCCTCAAAACATGAGATTGTTCTTTAAATTAAACTGTTTATTTGAGATAATAGATCATCATGCAATTTTAAGAAATAATACAGAGTGATTCCTTACACTCTTTACCTTGTTCACTCCAGTGGTATTATCTTGTAAAACTGCAAAACTATAGTGCAATATCACAACCAGGAAAAGATTGTTGGGATAATCAATGTACAAAATATTTTATCACCAGAAGGATCTCTCAGATTGCCCCTTGTAATGACACTCGCTTCTCACCTACCCTCACTCTCTGTTTAAACTCTGGAACCACTAATAAGTTTTCTATTTTTCTAGTTTTTTTCAAGTCGACAAAATTATATGAATAGACCTATACACAATGAAACCTGTACGGATCGCCTATTTTCAGTCAGTAAAATTCTCTGACACTCTTTCAGGTTATGAGAACACAAACTATTTTCCCTATGAAGGGGAAAATTATTTCTAAATAATTTATTTGGTAAGGATTGATATCCAGAAAATATTAAGAACTCCTATAGTATCAGAAGGCAAACACAATGAAACCATACTCACAGAAAACTAGTCAATCTAATCACATTAGGACCACAGCCTTGTCTAACTCAATGAAACTAAGCCATGCCCGTGGGACAACCAAAGATGGGTGGGTCATGGTGGAGAGATCTGACAGAATGTGGTCCACTGGAGAAGGGAATGGCAAACCACTTCAGTATTCTTGTCTTGAGAACCACATGAACAGTATGAAAAGGCAAAATGATAGGATACTGAAAGAGAAACTCCCCAGGTCACTAGGTGCCCAATATGCTTCTGGAGATCAGTGGAGAAATAATTCCAGAAAGAATGAAGGGATGGAGCCAAAGCAAAAACAATACCCAGCTGTGGATGTGACTGGTGATAGAAGCAAGGTCCTATGCTGTAAAGAGCAATATTGCATCAGATCAGATCAGATCAGTCGCTCAGTCCTGTCCGACTCTTTGCGACCCCATGAATTGCAGGATGCCAGGCCTCCCTGTCCATCACCAACTCCCGGAGTTCACTCAGACTCATGTCCATCGAGTCAGTGATGCCATCCAGCCATCTCATCCTCTGTAGTCCCCTTCTCCTCTTGCCCCCAAATCCCTCCCAGCATGAGAGTCTTTTCCAATGAGTTAACTCTTCACATGAGGTGGCCAAAGTACTGGACTTTCAGCTTTAGCATAGGAACCTGGAATGTCAGGTCCATGAATCAAGGCAAATTGAAAGTGGTCAAACAAGAGATGGCAAGAGTGAATGTCAACATTCTAGGAATCAGCGAACTGAAATGGACTGGAATGGGTGAATTTAACTCAGATGACCATTATATCTACTACTGCGGGCAGGAATCCCTCAGAAGAAATGGAGTAGCCATCATGGTCAACAAAAGAGTCCAAAATGAAGTACTTGGATGCAATTTCAAAAACGACAGAATGATCTCTGTTCGTTTCCAAGGCAAACCATTCAATATCAAGTAATCCAAGTCTATGCCCCAACCAGTAACACTGAAGAAGCTGAAGTTGAATGGTTCTATGAAAACCTACAAGACCTTTTAGAACTAACACCCAAAAAAGATGTCCTTTTCATTATATGGGACTGGAATGCAAAAGTAGTAAGTCAAGAAGCACCTGGAGTAACTGGCAATTTGGCCTTGGAATATGCAGTGAAACAGGGCAAAGACTAATAAAGTTTTGCCAAGAAAATGCACTGGTCATAACAAACACCCTCTTCCAACAACACAAGAGAAGACTCTATACATGGACATCACCAGATGGTCAACACCAAAATCAGATTGATTATATTCTTTGCAGCCAAAGATGGAGAAGCTCTATACAGTCAGCAAAAACAAGACCAGGAGCTGACTGTGGCTCAGACCATGAACTTCTTATTGCCAAATTCAGACTTAAATTGAAGAAAGTAGGGAAAATCATTAGACCATTCAGGTATGACCTAAATCAAATCCCTTATGATTATACAGTGGAAGTGAGAAATAGATTTAAGGGCCTAGATCTGATAGATAGAGTGCCTGATGGACTATGGAATGAGGTTTGTGACACTGTACAGGAGACAGGGATCAAGACCATCCCCATGGAAAAGAAATGCAAAAAAGCAAAATGGCTGTCTGGGGAGGCCTTACAAATAGCTGTGAAAAGAAGAGAAGCAAAAAGCAAAGCAGAAAAGGAAAGATATAAACATCTGCATGCAGAGTACCAAAGAATAGCAAGAAGAGATAAGAAAGCCTTCTTCAGCGATCAATGCAAAGAAATAGAGGAAAACAAGAGAATGGGAAAGACTAGAGATCTCTTCAAGAAAATCAGAGATACCAAAGGAATATTTCATGCAAAGATGTGCTCGATAAAGAACAGAAATGGTATGGACCTAACAGAAGCAGAAGATATTAAGAAGAGGTGGCAAGAATACACAGAAGAACTGTACAAAAAAGATCTTCACGACCCAGATAATCATGATGGTGTGATCACTGACCTAGAGCCAGACATCCTGGAATGTGAAGTCAAGTGGGCCTTAGAAAGCATCACTACGAACAAAGCTAGTGGAGGTGATAGTATTCCAGTTGAGCTATTCCAAATCCTGAAAGATGATGCTGTGAAAGTGCTACACTCAATATGCCAGCAAATTTGGAAAACAGCAGTGGCCACAGGACTGGAAAAGGTCAGTTTTCATTCCAATCCCAAAGAAAGGCAATGCCAAAGAATGCTCAAACTACCGCACAATTGCACTCATCTCACACGCTAGTAAAGTAATGCTCAAAATTCTCTAAGACAGGCTTCCACAATAAATGAACCGTGAACTTCCTGACGTCCAAGCTGTTTTAGAAAAGGCAGAGGAACCAGAGATCAAATTGCCAACATCCGCTGGATCATGGAAAAAGCAAGACAGTTCCGGAAAAACATCTGTTTCTGCTTTATTGACTATGCCAAAGCCTTTGACTGTGTGGATCACAATAAACTGTGGAAAATTCTGAAAGAGATGGGAATACCAGACCACCTCATCTGCCTCTTGAGAAATCTGTATGCAGATCAGGAAGCAACAGTTAGAACAGAACATGGAACAACAGACTGGTTCCAAATAGGAAAGGGAGTATGTCAAGGCTGTATATTGTCACCCTGATTATTTAACTTATATGTAGAGTACATCATGAGAAACGCTGGACTGGAAAAGCACAAGCTGGAATCAAGATTGCTGGGAGAAATATCAATAACCTCAAATAAGCAGATGACACCGCCCTTATGGCAGAAAGTGAACAGGAACTAAAAAGCCTCTTGATGAAAGTGAAAGTGGAGAGTGAAAAAGTTGGCTTAAAGCTCAACATTCAGAAAACGAAGATCATGGCATCTGGTCCCATCACTTCATGGGAAATCGATGAGGAAACAGGGGAAACATTGTCAGACTTTATTTTTTTGGGCTCCAAAATCACTGCTCATGGTGACTGCTGCCATGAAATTAAAAGATGCTTGCTACTTGGAAGGAAAGTTACGACCAACCTAGATAGCATATTAAAAAGCAGAGACACTACTTTGCCAACAAGGTCCGTCTAGTCAAGGCTATGGTTTTTCCTATGGTCATGTATGGATGTGATAGCTGGACTGTGAAGAAAGCTGAGCACCGAAGAATTGATACTTTTGAACTGTGGTGTTGGAGAAGACTCTTGAGAGTCCCCGGGATGCAAGGAGATCCAACCAGTCCATTCTGAAGGAGATCAGTCCTGGGATTTCTTTGGAAGGAATGATGCTAAAGCTGAAACTCCAGTACTTTGGCCACCTCAAGCAAAGAGTTCACCCATTGGAAAAGACCCTGAGGCTGGGAGGAATTGGGGGCAGGAGGAGAAGGGGATGACAGAAGATGAGATGGCTAGATGGCATCACTGAGTCGATGGATGTGAGTCTGAGTGAACTCTGGGAGTTGGTGATGGACAGGGAGGCCTAGTGTGCTGCGATTCATGGGGTCGCAAAGAGTCAGACACGACTGAGCGACTGAACTGTATTGAGCTGATAGCCAATTAACAGTACTGTGATAGTTTCACATTAAGACTTTCCTCAGAAGAGAATGCAGAGTGATTTTTTTTCACTGTTTATTTTAATGTTGGTTTTTAAATTATGTGAAATAAAATTAATAATATTTATCATTATGATGTAAAGTACTGGTTCTTTACCTGATGATATGATTCAAATCTTCATTTCTAAAGGGGTGGGCCTTTAGTCAGTTCAGTTCAGTCACTCAGTCATGTCCGACTCTTTGTGACCCAATGGACTACAGCATGCCAGGCCTCCCTGTCCATCACCAACTCCCGAAGTTTACTTAGTCTTATGTCTGTGGAGTCGGTGATGCCATCCAACCATCTCATCCTCTGTCATCCCCTTCTCCTCCGACCTTCAATCTTGCCCGCATCAGGGTCTTTTCAAATGAGTCAGTTCTTTGTATCAGGTGGCCAAAGTATGGGAGTTTCAGCTTCAGCATCAGTCCTTCCAATGAATATTGGGCCATTAGTAGTTCTCAACATTTTCTGTAATAACTAATAACCACCAACTATAGAATGAAAGATTTATTCACAGTCTACTAGTTCCCCTTCCTTTCACACATTTATTCTGCTTAAAGGTATCGAAGATAACCATAAGATAGGTATATTTCTAAAAAAAATAGCAGTAAGTACAAAATAAAGAATAAATGTATAATGCAGACTGGGCTCAGGAGTAAAGATTCCAGCTGCTAATGCAGGAGACGTGAAGACATGGGTTCGATCTTTGGGTCGAGAAGATCCCATGGAGGTGGGCATAGCAACCCATTGCAGTATCCTTGCCTGAATAATCTCATGGACAGAGGAGCATGGTGGGAAACAGTCCACAGGGTTGCAAAGAGTCAAACACGACTGAATGACTGAGCACAGACACACACACACAATGCAGACTAGAGTCGATACTTTTAAATTTGTCTCATTACAACAAATATCAGAAAAATATCTTGTTATAAAACTATGAGATGACATTTCATTTAAGCAGAAACATCATGTTCATCATCTCACATTATTATTATTTTTGGTGGGTGAAAAGGGCACAGTTGTTTTGTAATAAACTCTAATACTTTTAGTTTTTGAAAGAGCTTTTATAAATTTGGCAGTATTTCTCCTTAAAATTTTGATATAGTTTATCACCATCTGAATCTGTTATTTTCTTTGTGGGAAATTTTTTATTATGAATTCTTTTTTTAATGTAGATAGCTATACAGATGTTTTATTTTTAAATTTTGGTAAATTATGTTTCAGTAGAAATTATCTAATTTATTCAAGTTATTGAATTTATAAAAAAAAGAAGATGTTTGTACTCTTTTTCATTTTGTCTTTGTAATATAATAAGGCCTAATATCTACCCTCTCATACATTTTCTATTTCTGTTTCTTTTTTGCTGAGTCTCATTAACAGGTGATTTATTTTTGTTAAACTTTCAAAATACTACAATTTTTGTTCTAATACATTATCTTCAATATTCAGTATCATCAAATATAAAAAATTTTAACCCATACTAATGAGTAATGATAACTATATTGAATAATTTTTATATGTTTGCAATGCATTCCTTTTATTGGCAGCAAGTGATGTTCAGTGAGAAGATAACAAATGTACATAAGCATGCTGAATTATGTAAGCTGAAGAAATTATTTTAAAGTAGAAAGACAGATATGTAATACAGAAATATTACTTTAAAAAAATTACCAACAGTAAAACAATGAACTATGACTTAAAAACACTAATGTTTGTGTATGTGTGAAAGACAAGGTTAATTAAGGCATTCTCCCCTCTTTGGCTAGGATTAATTTCAGCTCCACTACTTTTAAAATTTTACCTTAGAATAGAACATTTTCAGGACCACGGACAGTTGCATTCCCTGTAGAGGTGAGAAGAAAGTCTCAGAATCTAGAAAATATGGCTTCATATATGAAAAGTGTTTCTGAGCAAAGGTAAGATAATTAAGGTAAGGTAAGGTAAGATATTAAGATAATAATAAATATTATTATTATTGGCCATACACCTTGTTGCTAGTAAGACTCACTTGTTCTCCACTGAGAGAACAAGTTCTCCATTGTTCTTCACTGAGGTCTTAAATCTCATTTATTATAAAGGAATTAAGAGAAGAGAGCAAGCCTAAGGCAAAAGAAAAATATCATGTCCTCTTGCATTACTGGCACTTATTTTCTGAAATATTGATTAATTGACTCAAATTAGTAACTAATAAAAATATTTTCTTATGTCTGTAAGCCTTTATACCACCCTGATACATTTTCTCATTTGGTTTGCTGTCTACTTATTTCCTAGGCTGTCCATAGATCTAATTAGATCTTATATAATAGGCTATCCCCTCATTCCTTTTAAATGTGAGGAATAAATTAATATAAATTGTATATTGATACTAATGGTTTATCTATTAATATTACCTCCTGAAACAAAATAAAATAAATCCAGTCTCTTATTCATGTTTAACACCCTAAATCATATCAATGCAATGATCAAATTGACCTCTAGGTTTACTTTTCAGACTAGGTGTGTCCCGTTCCTTCAAGTCTGCTTGCTTGGATATCATTTACTATAATCAGGGTTACCTTATATGAGAGTATGCCACTTGAACACTGTCTAAAAGTATTTTTGAAAAATCTCTTTTCACCACATCTTTGCTAACACCTGTTATCTCTCACTTTTTTTTTTTTTTTTTTTGGATGATAGCTGCTTTATCAAGTGTGAGCTAACAATGTCTCATTGTGGTTTTGATTTGCATTTCCACAATGACTAATGAGGCTGAACATCTTTTCATGGGCTTCTTGGTCATTTGTATGTCTACTTTGAAAAAATGTTTATTCATCTCCTCTACCTATTTTTTTATTTATCAGATTAAGGTGTTTTTTTTGTTTGTTTGTTTGTTTATTTATACGAGTTCTTTATATATTTTGGATATTAGCCCTTTATCAAAATATACGCTTTACAAACCCTTCTGTTCATCTATAGTTTTCACTTTGTTGATTGTTTCCTTTGCTCTATTAAAGTATTTAAACTTGATTTTTCCCACTTACTGAGTTTTGCATCTTTTGCTTGTGCTTCTGGTATCATATTAAAACAATCATTGCCAAAACCAATGTCAAGATTTTTCTCTAGGTTTCTTCTAGGAGTTTTACAGTTTCACATTTTATTTTTAAGTCTTTAATCCACTTTGTATTAATTTTTGCGAATGGTGTAAGGTAGGGCTTCAATATAATTTTTCTACATGTGATTGATTACTCAGTTTTCCTAATATCGTATATTGATAAGGCTGTCCTTTCCTTGGGATATTCTTAGTCCATTGTCAAATATGTTAATTGCATATGTGGGGAATTATTTATGAGTTCCCTATTCTGTTCTATTGATCACTGTGTCTGTTTCTATGCCAGTCCCATACTCTTTTGATTATTATAAATTTGTAGTATAGTTAGAAATCAGAAAGTGTGGTACTTCCAATTTTATTCTTTTTTCTCAAGGTCTTCTGTGGTTCCATACAAATTTAGTTGTTGGGGATGTTCATTGGGATAGCCACCATGGAAAACAGGAGATGTTTCTCAAAACGTTAAAAATAGAGCTACCATACGATTAAGTAATTCCACTTTTGGGTACATATCAAAGGAATTGAAAAGAGTATCTCAAAGAGGTATCTGCACTCCTGTATTTATTACTCCATTATTCCCTAATAGCCAACATAAGGAAATAACCTAAGTGACTATCAACAAGTGACTGGATAAAGATGTGAGATATAGATAAATTTATATTTAGATAGAATTATATAAAATGAAATATTCAACCATGAGAAATACAGAAATTTTGTCTTTTGAAACAAAATGAATGAAACTTGAGGGCATTGTATTAAGTCAGGAAAAGAAAAATAGTATAATAACACCTTTGTGTAACATCTTTAAGAAGACGAATTTGTAAGAACAAGAGAGTAGAATGATGGTTACCAGGTGTTATGGGGTGGGGCAAATGAAGAGATATTAGCCAAAATTTACACACTCCCAATTAGAAGACTAATAAATTTCGGGGATCTAATTAACAGGTGGGTTATGCCTGGAGAATCCCAGGGATGAGGGAGCCTGTTGGGCTGCTGTCTATGGGGTTGCACAGAGTCGGACACGACTGAAGTGACTTAGCAGTATGGTGAAGTCTGACAGAATGTGGTCCACTGGAGAAGGAAATGGCAAACCACTTCAGTATTCTTGCCTTGAGAACCCCATGAAGAGTATGAAAAGGCAAAATGATAGGATACTGCAAGAGGAACTCCCCAGGTCGGTAGGTGCCCAATATGCTACTGGAGATCAGTGGAGAAATAACTCCAGAAAGAATGAAGGGATGGAGCCAAAACAAAAACAATACCCAGTTGTAGATGTGACTGATGATAGAAGCAAAGTCCAATGCTGTAAAGAGCAATATTGCATAGGAACCTGGAATGTCAGGTCCATGAATCAGGCAAATTGGAAGTGGTCAAACAAAAGATGGCAAGAATGAACATCGACATTTTAGGAATCAGCAAACTAAAATGGACTGGAATGGGTGAATTTAACTCAGATGACCATTATATTTACTACTGTGGGCAGGAATCCCTTAGAAGAAATTGAGTAGCCATCATGGTCAACAAAAGAGTCTGAAATGCAACACTTGGATGCAATCTCAAAAACGACAGAATGATCTCTGTTCGTTTCCAAGGCAAACCATTCAATATCACAGTAATCCAAGTCTATGCCCCAACCAGTAATACTGAAGAAGCTGAAGTTGAACCGTTCTATGAAGACCTACAAGACCTTATAGAACTAACACCCAAAAAAAGATGTCCTTTTCATTATATGGGACTGGAATGCAAAAGTAGGAAGTCAAGAAACACATGGAGTAACAGGCAAATTTGGCCTTGGAATATGGAATGAAGCAAAGCAAGGGCTAATAGAGTTTTGCCAAGAAAATGCACTGGTCATAGCAAACACCCTCTTCCAACAACACCAGAGAAGACTTTACACATGGGCATCACCAGATGGTCAACATCAAAATCAGATTGCATATATTCTTTGCAGCCAAAGATGGAGAAGCTCTATACCATCAGCAAAAACAAGACTGGGAGCTGACAGTGGCTCAGATCATGAACTCCTTATTGCTAAATTCAGACTTAAATTGAAGAAAGTAGGGAAAACCACTAGACCACTCAGGTAACCTAACTCAAATCCCTTATGATTATATAGTGGAAGTGAGAAATAGATTTAAGGGACTATATCTGATAGATAGAGTGCCTGATGAACTATGGATGGAGGTTCGTGACATTGTACAGGAGACAGGGATCAAGACCATCCCCATGGAAAAGAATGAAAAATGGCTGTCTGGGGAGGCCTTACAAATAGCTGTGAAAAGAAAAGAAGCAAAAAGCAATGGAGAAAATGAAAGATATAGCCATTTGAGTGCAGGGTTCCAAAGAATAGCAAGGAAGAAAAGAAAGCCTTCCTCAGGGATCAGTGCAAATAAATAGAGGAAAACAGTAGAATAGGAAAGAGTAGAGATCTCTTCAAGAAAATTAGAGATAACAAGGAAACATTTCATGCAAAGATGGGCTTGATAAAGGACAGAAATGGTATGGGCATAACAGAATCAGACCATGCTAAGAAGAGGTGGCAGAATACACAGAAGAACTGTACAAAAAAGATCTTCATGACACAGATAATCACAATGATGTGATCACTCACCTAGAGCCAGACATCCTTGAATGCAAAGTCAAGTGGGCCTTAGAAAGTGTCACTATGAACAAAGCAGGTCAAGGTGATGGAATTCCAGTTGAGCTATTTCAAATCCTGAAAGATGATGCTGTGAAACTGCTGCACTCAATATGCCAGCAAATTTGGAAAACTCAGCAGTGGCCACAGGACTGGAAATGATCAGTTTTCATTCGAATCCCAAAGAAGGGCAATTCCAAAGAATGCTCAAACTACCGCACAATTGCACTCATCTCACATGCTAGTAAAGTAATGCTCAAAATTCTCCAAGCCAGGCTTCCACAATATATGAACTGTGAACTTCCAGATGTTCAAGCTGGTTTTAGAAAAGGCAGAGGAACCAGAGATCAGATTGCCAACATCCGCTGGATCATGGAAAAAGCAAGAGAGTTCCAGAAAACCATCTATTTCTGCTTTATTGACTATGCCAAAGCCTTTGACTGTGTGGATCACAATAAACTGTGGAAAATTCTGAAAGAGATGGGAATACCAGACCACCTGATCTCCCTCTCGGGAAACCGGTATGCAAGTCAGGAAGCAACAGTTAGAACTGGACATGGAACAACAGACTGGCTCCAAATAGGAAAAAAAGTACGTCAAAGCTGTATATTGTCACCCTGCTTATTAACTTATATACAGAGTACATCGTGAGAAACACTGGGCTGGAAGAAGTACAAGCTGGAATCAAGATTGCCAGGAGAAATATCAATAACCTCAGATATGCAGATGACAGTACCCTTATGTCAGAAAGTGAAGAGGAACTAAAAAGCCTCTTGATGAAAGTCAAAGAGGAGAGTGAAAAAGTTGGCTTAAAGCTCAACATTCAGAAAACGAAGATCATGGCATCTGGTCCCATCACTTCATGGGAAATAGATGGGGAAACAGTGGAAACAGTGGCAGACTGTATTTTTGGGGGCTCCAAAATCACTGCAGATGGTGACTGCAGCCATGAAATTAAGACGCTTAGTCCTTGAAAGGTAAGTTATGACCAACCTAGATAACATATTAAAAAGCAGAGAGATTACTTTGTCAAAAAAGGTCTGTCTAGTCAATGCTATGGTTTTTCCAGTGGTCATCTATGGATGTAAGAGTTGGACTGTGAAGAAAGCTGAGCACTGAAGAATTGATGCTTTTGAACTGTGGTGTTGGATAAGACTCTTGCAAGTCCCTTGGATTGCAAGGAGGTCCAACCAGTCCATTCTAAAGGAGATCAGTCCTGGGTGTTCATTGGAAGGACTGATGCTGAAGCTGAAACTCCAATACTTTGGCCATCTCATGCAAAGGGTTGACTCATTGGAAAAAAGTTTGATGCTGGGAGGAATTGTGGGCAGGAGAAAAAGAGGACGACAGGATGAGATGGCGGGATGGCATCACCGACTCTATGGACAGCAATTTGAGTGAATTCCTGGAGCTGGTGATGGACAGGGAGGCCTGGCATGCTGCAATTCATGGGGTCGCAAAGAGTCAGACATGACTTAGCAATTGAACTGAACTGAATTAATGGGCTTCCCTGGTGGCTCAGATAGTAAAGAATCTGCTTGCAATGCAGGAGTTCCAGGTTCGATTCCTGGGTTTGGAAGATCGCAACCCAGACCCAAGGTTTGATATCTGGGTCGGGAAAATCCATGGGTCGAGAAGGGAATGACTACCCCCTCCAGTGGAGAGTTCTTGCTTGGAGACTTACATGGACAGAGGAGCCTGGCAGGCTACAACAGTCCATGGGTTTGCAAAAAGTCAGACACAACTGAGTGACTAACACTTTTTCACTTTTTCAATTAATGCATAGTATGGTGACTACAGTTAACAATTTCTATTGTATACTTGAAAGTTATTGAAAGAGTATATTTTAAATATTTTCACCACAAATGTGAAATGGTAATTGTGTGAGGAATGAAGATGTTAGCTTTGGCTAAGGTGGTGATCATTTATATATATATATACATATACATATATATATATATATATATATATATATATAAAGGCAACACACTATACACCTTAAACTTGCACATATATTTCAATTATATCTCAATAAAGCTGTGAAAAAGTGTATGTGAAGTAGAGAAGAAATACTTCAGCTAAGTTATTCAAAATACCAGGAAAAAAAAAAAAGAAGTGATATGATAATGTAGCACTACCAAAGAATCAACCTTTTAGAATTAAACAATCAAAAAAGACACCTAAGTAAAATTTGGGGTTGACACATTTGGAGGGCTTGCTTATTTAAAAGCATTGCATTTTTGAGAAAGGAAATCTGAATAAAGATGATCAATATCTGGGAATGTTCCTTCAAGAATGTGGGAGATGAGCTAGAGCTAGAAATATGAGTACGTTTTATTGGATTGGCCAAAAGGTTCATTTGTGTTTTTTTTTTTGTTTTTGTTGTTGGTTTGGTTTGTTTGTTTTTGCATAAGATGTATGTAGGAGTGCTTAGTCTTTAACCTTAGTTGAAACAATTTTGTTAGATTGTACTGTGACAGCTGTCATATCAGCAGGCACTAAAATATAATTATCAACATTGGTGAATTTTGTGTAGCTATTTTAATATTTAAGCAACATACAAAAGGAGCATTCTTTTCATATTATGCTTTATTATTTCAAGAAAAGTGAAAATGCAGCTGAAATGCAAAAAAACAAAAAGAAAAACTTTGTGCAGTATAGGGAGAAGGTGTTGTGACTGAACAAACATGTCAGAAGTTTCATGCTGGAGATTTCATACCAAACAATGCTTCATGATATGGTAGACAACTTGATAGTGATGAAATCAAGATATTAATTGACAATAATCAATGTTTTATCATGTGGAAGATGGCTGACATATCAAAATATCCAAAACAAGTGTTGAAAGTCATTTGCACCAGCTTGGTTATGTTCATCATATTGATATTTGGGTTCCACATAAGCAAAAAGAATCTTCTTGACTATATTTCCATATATGATTTTCTATTTAAATGTAGTGAAAATGTTCCTTTTTTAAAACAAACTGTGACAGGAGATGAAAAGTAGATACAATACACTATATGATAATGTGGAATGGAAGAGATGGTGGGATAAATGAAATGAACCACCACCAGCCACACATTCTGGAAAACCAAACAATTAATTCTAACAAGTACTGCTTCCAATTAGACCAACGAAAGCATCATATGACAAAAAAATATCCAGAATTAATCTACAGAAAACACATTCTCTTCCATCAGGATAATCAAGAGGGCGTGTTTCTTTGATGACTAGGCAAAAATAGTTACAGTTTGGGAAGTTCTGATTCACCCACCATATTTCCCAGACATTGCAGCTTCAGATTTCCTTTTTTTTTTCTTTTTGTCATCTTTATGAAATTCTCTTAATGGAAAAAATGTCAATTCCCTGGAATACTATAAAAGGCATCTGGAATGGTATTTTGTTCAAAAAGATAAAGCATTTGGGGAAGATGGAGTTATGAATTGCCTGAAAAATGGCAGAAGGTAGTGGAACAAAATGGTGAATACGTAGTTTGGTAATGTTCTTGGTGAAAATGAAAAATATGTTTTATTTTTACTTTAAAAATGAAGTAACTTTTTGGCCAACCCAATATAAATAACTTAAAATACTGTTAAAGTCACAACTAAGTTTGTTTTTTCCAAATGAAATTATTCTACTCAATGGCCCTTCTGTTTGATGTTTGTGCAACTGAAGAGTGATGAGGAGAGCATGGATTGGCTTGTGGCAGCACAGCAAGTGCTAAACTAACACAACACATTGTACTGACACACTAAATATCATGAAAAAACACCTCCTACTTTCCATGCATGCAAACGTATTATAGATTACCTCCTTCAACAATGTAATAAATGAAGTCTTCATTTACAAGTATAAGTATATTTACATATCTAAACACATGTATAGGTTTATATTTTTAAGAAAATTGTCAGTGTGGAATTTTACAGGTTGTAGGAAATTTTATAGTAGTTAGGCAATTAGACAAATCTACAAAATTATAACGTTTCCTGTGAAATAAAAAAGTGAAAGATACATTAATGAATACTTTTATAATTTTAAATTATACTATATTATACTAAATAAATTATACTAAATGCTTTTAATAACTTTCAAAGAGTAGATGCAGGATATACAATATATGAAAATGCTAGCATTTCACTCAGAAAAAAATCAATTAACCTCAGGAAACCGAATGATAAAATATAAAAATAGTCTTCAGTATTCTAGAATTAGGACAAAAGTTTCAGAGACATAACATATTTGTTAAGTGGTAAGGTAATTTTTAGACTCTTTTGGGAAAATTTGTAATACAAGGAGTATACTACACATAATACAGGCAGTCATCTTTTGTCTACATAGATGCTAACTCATGTTCACATAGGAACTATCAGAATGATCCAAGAAAACTCTAAATTAAAACTGGAGTTTATTTTAAGACACTGTTTGCAGCACACCAAGGATTTCATATCTTTGAAATTTAAAGAAATCTCTTACATTTTAGTCCTCTATTGCTACTTCATGTGTGCACACATTTTCAGGAGAAAAATGCCAAAGTCTAATCAAATCTCTGAAAATGATGGGGACAAGAATGTAAGTGCATGATCACTATCCCAAAGACAGTTAAGTTTCTTCCTCACTGACATTTAGGCAATATGAATTTCAATCTACTCTATGGGAAAAAAATGACAATTTCTTGATTGATGAGGAATGTGGTGATGAGGAAATAACTGTAGCAAGCTGTGGTCAATAATCCCAATATATTTCTTTCACAGTTAATAAAACTTCAAAACCTGAAATGTTGTAGTAAAGTAATTGTAACATGCTTCTTGGATGATGGAAGGAACGTAAGTGAATATCTTTTAATAAGTGCATTTTCTTGCCAAATTTGTCTTTTAATTTACGTATATTCGCCAGTAAGTGAAATGCTATATCCCTTCATTCTTTAACATTTATGGATTGACTTATCCTTCTCACTAGTTAGATTTTAACGATACATGTTATTTGCTATTAATGTAATATTTTCAGTAAATTAAATCTATACATCATAGAAAAAATCTGATTAAATTGTTTCAGGGTTTCAGATTTCATGCTTTAATATTTTGGCCAATATTCATACAATAATATTGGATATATTTCACTCTTCCTGTGTGTTTAAAACAACAGGGGGCTAATCAGAAATTAAAGCAGTTGTAAACACTCAGGCTCAATAATTTTCTTAGTCACTAAATTCAGTGTAGTTAAAGCTAACAAAGGAGAAGGCGATGGCACCCCACTCCAGTACTCTTGCCTGAAAATCCCATGGGTGGTGGAGCCTGGTAGGCTGCAGTCCATGGGGTCGCTAAGAGTCGGACACAACTGAGCGACTTCACTTTTCTTTTCACTTTCATGCATTGGAGAAGGAAATGGCAACCCACTCCAGTGTTCTTGCCTGGAGAATCCCAGGGATGGCAGAGCCTGGTGGGCTGCCGTCTATGGAGTCGCACAGAGTCAGACATGACTGAAGCGACTTAGCAGCAGCAGCAAAGCTAACAAATAGTTTACTGCATTGTGGTCAATATTATGGTAAAAGCTTCTAATTATTAGATGTAAATTTATAAGTATTCCCTTACCTACATTTTTTAGAGTTTTTAAATGCAGAATGTTTTTTAATTCCTCTTAGAAACCACACCATAAAGGTGATTAGTTGTTGAGGTTAGTTCACAAATACTATTTACCATGATGTTAAAAAGAATAAAGAATAAATTTTAATATAATAAATTTCATTTATACATTTATATTTAATTATTTAATTAAATATAATATATTGAATTTATATATATTAAAATATACAATGTTTTATTATATATATGTAATGATTTATTGAATTGAATATATTAAAATTTATTCTTTTTAACATCATGATAAATTGTATTTGTGAACTAACCTCAACAACTAATCACTTATATATCAACCACTAATTGTATATATATATATGTAATATATTTATAATATATGTAAGTTTTAATATATATTAAACTTTTATATATATATATAATAAAATAAAAGAATTTTAACATCACATTTCCACCATTATTAACCACAGCTTATAAGCTAGTTTCTATGGCACACATGTGTGCTCAGTCACTTCTGTTGTGTCTGACTCTTTGGGACCCTATGGACTGTAGCCCATCAAGCTCCTCTGTCCATGGGATTCTCCAGACAATGATACTGGAGTGGGTTGCTGTGCCTGCCTCTAGGGAATCTTCCCTACCAATGGACTGAACCAGAGCCTCCTGTGTCTCCTGTATTGCAGGCAGATTTTTTACCACTGAGCCACCTAGGAAGCCTGGTTTCTATGGAAAGTATATTATGATTCCTAACTGAGAACAGTTAAAACCGGACATGGAACAATGAAAAGGACTGGTTCAAAATTAAGAAGGGAGTATGTCAAGGCTATATATTTTCACCCTGCTTATTTAGCTTATATGCAGAGCACATCACGTGAAATGTCGAGCTGGATGAATGACATGCTAGAATCAAGATTGCTTGGAGAAATATCAACAACTTCAGATATGCAGATAATTCCATTCATGGCAGAGAGCAAAGAGGAACTAATGAGTCTCTTGATGAAGGTGAAAGAAGAGAGTGAAAAAGCTGCCTTAAAACTCAACATACAAAAAACTAAGATCATGGAATCTGGTCCCATCACTTCATGATGAGTAGATGGGAAAAAATGCAAACAGTGGCAGATTTTATTTTCTTGGACTCCAAAATCACTGTGGAGGATGACTGCAGCTATGAAATTAAAAGATGCTTGCTCCTTGGTAGGAAAGCTATGACAAACCTAGACAGCTACTAAAAAGCAGAGACATCACTTTGCCAACAGAAGTCCATATAGTTAAAAACTATGGTTTTTTCCAGTAGTCATATATGGTTGTGAGAGTTGGACCATAAAAAATGTTGAGCAGCAAGGAACTGATGCTTTTGAATTATGCTGGAGAAGACTCTTGAGAGTCCTTTGGAAAGCAAGTAGACAAACCAGTCAATCCTAAAGAAAATAAACCCTGATGATTCATTGGAAGGACTGATGCTGAAGCTGAAGCTCCAATCCTTTGACAACCTGATGCAAAGAGCTATTCTAGACAGCTATTCTAGACAGTGCCTCACATTAAAAATATTTACTCCTTGTCCACCTTTTTATAATAAAAGGTATCATTCTTTTACAGAAGATGTTTTAGGGTAGTATTTTGAGAAGAGACTGGTAAAATAAATTCAAAATCTGATCTGATATGAGGTATAACTCTATATTCTATATATTTTAGGCTCTGTCTGCACTAAAATTTTTTAACAGTAGTCCTATTTGTAGAAGGATCACTAAAATTATATCATTAATATATGTGGCTTAGTTATGCACAGTATCTGATTCTAAAGTAGTATAGGGTTATGCCTTATAAAATAAAGAATAAAAAATAATTCAACACTAATTATTATTTTAATGATGATAGAAATCTCTATATCTTGAAACATAATGCCTTTAGTTACAGAATAGCATTATAGTTTGGTTATAAGAATGCAACCGATCATAATAATGATAGAAATATATTGCTTATTGTCAGGGAACATTTAACAGGAGGATTCCTGCATGCTGTTTTCTATTCTCAAGGATTCTCTGCCCCTTATCAGTTCCTATTCCAAGAACGAGTAGAGCTGCACCCAGTTCTCAGGACTGAGCATGCAGTGACTCTTTTCAGCGTCAGTGACCTTGTATGTATTAGACTATCCATATTGTGGCTATTGATAAAGTTTCATCTTGTGTAATAGCTGAGTAATCATCTTACTAAAGATATATAAGCCTGCATTTCTGCTAATAAAGCACAGTTTCTCCATCAGAGCTTGGGTCCCCATGTCTTTCTTTCTTTCCTTCTTTTTTTCTTTCTCTCTCTCTTTCTCTCTCTTTCTCTTTCACTTTCTTTTTTTATCATTTATTATTATTATTATTATTTTCTTACTTTACTTTACAATATTGTATTGGTTTTGCCATACATCAACAAGAATCCACCACGGGTGTACACATGTTCCCCATCCTGAAACCCCCTCCCACCTCCCACCCTGTACCATCCCTCTGGGCCATCCCAATGCACCAGCCCCAAGCATCCTGTATCCTTCATCGAACCTGGACTGGCAATTCATTTCTTACATGATATTACACATGTTTCAATGACATTCTCCCAAATCATGCCACCCTCTCCTTCTCCCACAGAGTTCAAAACACTGTTCTATACATCTGTGTCTCTTTTGCTCTCTCACATACAGGGTTATCATTACTGTCTTTCTAAATTCCATATATATGCATTAGTATACTGTATTGGTGTTTTTCTTTCTGGCTTACTTCACTCTGTATAATAGGCTCCAGTTTCATCCACCTTATTAGAACTGATTCAAATGTATTCTTTTTAATGGCTGAGTAATACTCAGTAATACACAATACAAATTGTGTATATGTACCACAGCTTTCTTATCCATTCATCTGCTGATGGACATCTAGGTTGCTTCCATGTTCTGGCTATTATAAACAGTGCTGCGATGAACACTGGGGTACACGTGTCTCTTTCCCTTCTGGTTTCCTCAGTGTGTATGCCCAGCAGTGGGATTGCTGGATCATAAGGCAGTTCTATTTCCAATTTTGTAAGGAATCTCCACACTGTTCTCCATAGTGGCTGTACTAGTTTGCATTCCCACCAACAGTGTAAGAGGGTTCCCTTTTCTCCACACCCTCTCCAGCATTTATTGCTTGTAGACTTTTGGATCGCAGCCATTCTGACTGGTGTGAAATGGTACCCCATTGTGGTTTTGATTTGCATTTCTCTGATAATGAGTGATGTTGAGCATCTTTTCATGTGTTTGTTAGCCATCTGTATGTCTTCTTTGGAGAAATGTCTATTTAGTTCTTTGGCCCAGTTTTTGACCGGGTCATTTATTTTTCTGAAATTGAGCTGCAAGAGTTGCTTGTATATCTTTGAGATTAGTTGTTTGTCAGTTGCTTCATTTGCTATTATTTTCTCCCATTCTGAAGGCTGTCTTTTCACCTTGCTTATAGTTTCCTTTGTTGTGCAGAAGCTGTTGATTTTAATTTGGTCCCATTTGTTTATTTTTGCTTTTATTTCCAGTATTCTGGGAGGTGGGTCATAGAGGATCCTGCTGTGATGTATGTCGGAGAGTGTTTTGCGTATGTTCTCATCTAGGAGTTTTATAGTTTCTGGTCTTACATTTAGATCTTTAATCCATTTTGAGTTTATTTTTGGGTATGGTGTCAGAAAGTATTCTAATTTCATTCTTTTACAAGTGGTTGACCAGTTTTTCCAGCACCACTTGTTAAAGAGATTGTCTTTAATCCATTGTATATTCTTGCCTCCTTTGTCAAAGATAAGGTGTCCATAGGTGTGTGGATTCACTTTCTTATCGTTGACTCCAGATCACCAAGTTCTGGTCCATTAAAGGACTACAACAAGTGGCGCCCAGAACAGGGACTTGGCATACATGGCATTTCGGATGGAGTGACTCAGGGCCTATCGAAGTCGGGACCTATTGAGGTCGGTAAGTACTAAGACAGGGGTCAAATGGCTGGAAACCCCCATAATTTCTCTACTTTACTTCACCATTTGTTTAAAGCTCAGGGACTTTTGGCTTTGTGCCAATGAATAGAGGCTTGCTTTCAAACAGTGCTTAAATGTAATCCTTGGTTCCCTGATAAAGGCAGTTTTGATTTAGAAATTTGGCACTGGGTCAAAGAAAATGTTGAATGAGCCGCCAGGCAAGGAAAAAATATTCCAGTTGATTTCTGGCCCCTATGGGCTCTCATTAAAGCTGTAATTCTGCCATTTCAAGGTAAATTCTAGCCCTCCCAATATTCAACAACAGACAGAAAACTTATTACATGAATATAAATTAAATGATAAAACTTTACAAAAGGCCCAATTAAAACAACATAAAATATTTCAAAATTTTCCTACTAATCCTACCCTGGCTACTCCAAATGCCCCTCCTCTGCCAACAGGCGCAACACCAAAAGTCTCTCCTTTGCTCCATCAGAGCTTGGGTCCCCGTGTCTTCCTTCCTTTCTTTCTTTCTTTCTCTCTCTCTCTCCCCCCTCCCTTTCTCTCGTTCACTTTCTTATCCTTGACTCTGCACCACCAGGTTCTGGTCCATTAAAGGACTTCAACACTGTATGTATATTTTCTAAATAAGATGATAAAATTGATGAAAAAGTAAAGATTCTTTTATTTAGTATAGTGTATTTATAGCATGTAATCATTATCACTGCAGATGGTGACTGCAGCCATGAAATTAAAAGACACTTACTCCTTGGAAGGAAAGTTATGACCAACTTAGCATAATCAAAAGCAGAGACATTACTTTGCCAACAAAGGTACGTCTAGTCAAGGCTATGGTTTTTCCTGTGGTCATGTATGGATGTGAGAGTTGGACTGTGAAGAAGGCTGAGCACCGAAGAATTGATGCTTTTGAACTGTGGTGTTGGAGAAGACTCTTGAGAGTCCCTTGGACTGCAAGGAGATCCAACCAGTCCATTCTGAAGGAGATCAGCCCTGGGATTTCTTTGGAAGGAATGATGCTAAAGCTGAAACTCCAGTACTTTGGCCACCTGATGTGAAGAGTTGACTCATTGGAAAAGACTCCTTTGCTGGGAGGGATTGGGGGCAGGAGGAGAAGGGGACGACAGAGGATGAGATGGCTGGATGGCATCACTGACTCGATGGTCGTGAGTCTGAGTGAACTCTGGGAGTTGGTGATGGACAGGGAGGGCTGGCGTGCTGTGATTCATGGGATCGCAAAGAGTCGGACACGACTGAGCGACTGAACTGAACTGAACTGAAATCATTAGGGATTGCATGTTTAACTCTTTTTGATAACTGTTCTGCATACAGAATTTCATCATATCCTCCAGTTTTAGGTGAACAATAGTATCTATTGCTTCATTTAACAATTATTTTGAGTTTATTCATGAATTAGATAACTTAAAAAATGTGGGTATATTTCTTGACATATAATAATTTAGCATAAACTTTAAGAAACACTGTCTTAGTATTAAACACTGAGTTAAAAAAATGTTTTTTTTTGTTTTGTTTTGTTTTCATATACCATTTAAGAAATAAGGGCTAATTTTGATAGTGCTTACTGGGCTTTTGGCACAGTCTTGTGTGCTTTAACATATTATTGTATGTAATCCCTACATCAATTCTGTGGTAAATTATATCATTATTTCCATTTAGCAGATAAGAAAACTGAGTAATGGAGTATTTAAGAAACTTGACCAAGATTATTCAGCTAGTAAATATAGAGACAGGAGTATGTAATATACTCTCCTTATGAAAGACATTTTCCAGTTTTCAGGTGTAGGAAAATATTCAGAATACTTTGAAGTTATCTACCTTAAAAAGATAGTCTATCTTAAGGGAAGTTTTCCTTAAATACCTAAACACAGAGAAAACAAATATGCAAAGACAATGTTTTTGATAAGTTACATGATGAATTAAGATGTCAGTGGAGCAAATAATAAAAATATAGTAATTTGCTAAGAATCACATTGCTGAATAGTTTCAAGAATGAGGGAATGTGATTCATATTGAGGTCTGACAGAAAACAGAAAAATTCTGTAAAGCAATTATCCTTCTATAAAAAATAAATTAATTTTTTTCTTTTAAATTTTATTTTATTTTTAAACTTTACATAATTGTATTAGTTTTGCCAAATATCAAAATGAATCCGCCACAGGCATTCAACGCAATCCCTATCAAGCTACCAACAGTATTCTTCACAGAGCTAGAACAAATAATTTCACAATTTGTATGGAAAAACAAAAAACCTCGAATAGGCAAAGCTATCTTGAGAAAGAAGAATGGAACTGGAGGAATCAACCTACCTGACTTCAGGCTCTACTACAAAGCCACAGTTATCAAGACAGTATGGTACTGGCACAAAGACAGAAATATAGATCAATGGAACAAAATAGAAAGCCTAGAGATAAATCCACACACATATGGACACCTTATCTTTGACAAAGGAGGCAAGAATATACAATGGATTAAAGACAATCTCTTTAACAAGTGGTGCTGGGAAATCTGGTCAACCACTTGTAAAAGAGTGAAACTAGACCACTTTCTAACACCATACACAAAAATAAACTCAAAATGGATTAAAGATCTAAATGTAAGACCAGAAACTATAAAACTCCTAGAGGAGAACATAGGCAAAACACTCTCTGACATACATCACAGCAGGATCCTCTATGACCCACCTCCCAGAATATTGGAAATAAAAGCAAAAATAAACAAATGGGACCTAATTAACCTTAAAAGCTTCTGCACATCAAAGGAAACTATTAGCCAGGTGAAAAGACAGCCTTCAGAATGGGAGAAAATAATAGCAAATGAAGCAACTGACAAACAACTAATCTCAAAAATATATGAGCAACTCCTACAGCTCAACTCCAGAAAAATAAATGACCCAATCAAAAACTGGGCCAAAGAACTAAATAGACATTTCTCCAAAGAAGACATACAGATGGCTAACAAACACATGAAAAGATGCTCAACATCACTCATTATCAGAGAAATGCAAATCAAAACCACTATGAGGTACCATTTCACACCAGTCAGAATGGCTGCGATCCAAAAGTCTACAAATAATAAATGCTGGAGAGGGTCTGGAGAAAAGGGAACCCTCTTACACTGTTGGTGGGAATGCAAACTAGTACAGCCACTATGGAGAACAGTGTGGAGATTCCTTACAAAATTGGAAATAGAACTGCCTTATGATCCAGCAATCCCACTGCTGGGCATACACACTGAGGAAACCAGAAGGGAAAGAGACACGTGTACCCCAATGTTCATCGCAGCACTGTTTATAATAGCCAGGACATGGAAGCAACCTAGATGTCCATCAGCAGATGAATGGATAAGAAAGCTGTGGTCCATATACACAATGGAGTATTACTCAGCCATTAAAAAGAATACATTTGAATCAGTTCTAATGAGGTGGATGAAACTGGAGCCTATTATACAGAGTGAAGTAAGCCAGAAGGAAAAACATAAATACAGTATACTAACGCATATATATGGAATTTAGAAAGATGGTAACAATAACCTGGTGTATGAGATAGCAAAAGAGACACTGATGAATAAATTAATTTTAAAAAAGAATAGGGGAATGATATAATTTGCCTAATGTGTAGAGAACAGTGGCTTGTCAGGCAATAATGGCAACTTGTGGAAATTCAGAGAAGAATTAATGATAGCATGACCAGATTAGTGACAAGTGGTAGAGAAAAATTGAAGCATTTAAAAAACAGAATCCATATGTGGCTTGTGGGAAGTGAGGGAGTGAATAATGACAGACTCTAGACTGGGCAGTAGGGTAGTTGCTGTTGGTAATCACTCATTTAGGCAAACTCATGGGAAAAGCATGAGCACTAGCAGATTTGGGTTGATTTCAGATAAAGGCACACTATTTAGAGCTATAATGTAGGGGATTTTGTATATGTGAAGGTATGGCGATAGGTTTGATTTCACCATGAATACCATACTATAAGTCAGTGTTGAATTAAATCAGAATTTTTAAAAATCTGAATCAAATGAAAGCATCATGTAAGTATATATAATTTTATGAAATATTATATGATTTATACAACAAAATGATAGCTTATTGGTTATGCAGTTCAAAGATAACTCTACTTTTTAAATATTTTTTAAAATGAATGTATGGTGTGCGGCATTTTTTAAAACAAAAATAGTTCCATCTATGTAACTGCATTAAATAGTCATATTTGTAGAAAATAATCATGCTAATAAATTAATATATTAGAAAATAAATAGAGATTAGAATTAGAAAATAAAGCATTTTCTCCTGCTGTGTTATTCACTGATTACTTGCTGCTAATAAGAATTTTCCCCACTATTGAATCAGCCTGATTGTGTTTATACAAATGAATACATCTGTGTCCTTTCCACCTAAAAAATGAGTAAAAATCTCTGAGATGAAAACTTACTATTTTCACTAAAATAAAATTTCTTCTCATGGTTTTAAAATTATGTGATTTTCTGATATTTATGCAACACATGTAGAAACATCAGTTGTGGTCTGCATTTTACTTTGACCTGTATTTGTATTTACTGTTAGCTTAAGAAAGTATTAAAACTTACACATATGTGATAGTTGTCCCTTGATAACTGTGAGCAGAATGAGTTGTGAAAAAGGAAGGGAAACTAATAGTTTATGATGAAATCTTTTATTCTATTATTGGGTGTGTTTTAGATTATTCATCATGAGAAATGTTTAACCATTTCCAGAAGCCTGAAGCAGTCATAGCTATCTTTAGTGAAGTCCTATAATATGTATCTAAATTAATTTTATTCAAAATCTATTTATTCAACATGTATGTTATAACCAGTTTTTACCAGGAGATAAAATATCCTTGAAAAAGAGTGTTTCCCTTCCTCTGAGATAAATTTTCAATACTTTTTTTTTTTTTTTAAGAAATACACTTCTGGCTTAATAATCAGAATTATAGTTTATGAGATTAGCCAAAGAATTTGGGTACACAAAGAACTCTAGGTAATATTTGATCCTCTGAGACTTTTTATGAGACACCTCTACAAAATAAATGCATTTTTAATGTATGTTCAATGCCTGAAATAGACAATATAAAATAAAGTGTTCATTATTTACCATGAATCTGTTAATAGAAAATGGGAAGTTTATTACTGTTACTATATAAATATGACCTTAATGAAGCTAGCATTAAATAAAATATCCAATTAGTTGGCTTTCCTTAGCTTAGCCAAAAATTCTCTTGAGTGTTATAGAAAATGGTGCAAAAAACTGTACATCTTTGAATGATGTATTATGTTCTGTTGTAGATTTAAAATTTTAGTGGTGAAAGAGGGAGAGCGTAATCTGATTTGTGTGTTTGGTCAGATCACTCTATTGATCTTGTACATGATAGCATTCTACTTGGCAGATGAAATTGAAAATGAATGTCCAAAAATGATGCATTTTATTTTCAGTACAAGTAGTCATTAAAGCTAGAAGTCAGAATGCCAGCAGCTACTATATCCTAATAGCTGTACTGCAAATATTGAAAGGTAATTTCACATTACCAAATTCTGCATTGTGCCCAAAACAAAGTGTTTGATTTACGAACGTTCATACTATAATACAAATAGAAATATTTCTCTACTGATATATAGAATTCATCATGTTTAGTCCAGCATTGTAAGCTTATTTAAAGGTATATTCACTTTTAAATTTTAACTCATAAAGCCAGGGAACAATATTTATTGTCAAGTACTGCAATTGTGCCCAAACAGCTTAGCTGCACCACACTGTACATTCTCTACTTTTTCACTCTTATAATTTGTCTTGACTACAAACTCAGAGTTTATACTTGTCCTTTATAACTTTTCTGAATTTCTTGTTAATGGTAGTTTTATTCATAATTAAAGAAAAAGTTACTTCCCTAAGACACGAAATTTTAGCAAATCTAATTGTTACTGTATTTTAGGTTTTATCTTTCTTAGCAATTTCTTGCATCCATGACAGAAGGGGAAAAATAATAATAATCATTTTGAGCATGATTACCAAATACCCTTAACAAAGGTATTTTCCATTTTCAGGTGAGGGAAAGCACACAGGATATTTTTGAAGTCAGATTTGACATAAATTTTCGACAATTGACAATAACTTGAAAGGGATTTTAGTGTTCCAATTAGAGAAGTAGCATATTTTGATAAATGGAACATACAACTAGGTATATTTTAGTGTTTATCATTTAGTTATAGTACTATTCTCTTTTTAAAAAAATCTGAAAAAGGTATTTTATCTGTACCTTCATATTTTTGTGATCATAAAGGGCTCAATCAAGATATAATATAGCTGCAGACTAGTCTACTTAATTAACCTTACTCAAAAAGAGTTCTGGTCTTTACCCTCATTTTCTGGGAGATAATCTCTAATCCCTTGGAATATCCTACCTGATAAAATGATTCTTGGCCAGGGTGCCTTGGGACATACGTGATAGTCTATACTGACAATAATTTATGGTGGGAGCTTTGAAGCAGAAGGTATCAGCTAGACCCCTGGAGTTGCTAGACGTCATAGTTTCCACTTGCCCGTTTTCATTCACTCTCTTAGTTTCCACTTACTAGTTTTCATTTACTCTTTTACTAAAAGTACTAAGGTTTTAGTCCAGGGATATTTGCTCTAAGATTTTCTATTCTGTTGATCCTAACTCTTGGGTATATGCTTAAGTGAAAAATAAGTTGGACAATATTGTGAATAGTATGCTTCCATTTATATAAGGAAGAATGGATTATACATACATGAATGAGTGCATATATTTTATATTAAAATGTACACAGACATGAAATAAACCAATAAAATAGTATGGTTGCCTATGTATACATATATAGAGAGAGAACAGGGCAGAGACCATATGAAGTAAAATTACAATTCTCTGTTTGTTATAATTAGCTATGGATGTATAGACATGTTTTTATAATTATAAATCAAAGTTATATTAAAAGAGTAAATCTGAAAACATGAAAGTAAGGTAAAACAAATAAATATACATATATCAAGCCATTTGCATAGCTAATATAGAACAAATATATTAATTGATATTAAAATATAGT